>NC_063205.1:17955450-17997950 GCF_017589495.1 Alosa alosa
TGGCGTCTCCGCTCTTTGGCGTGCACTCTGCTGTTTCATTGTGTGTGTGTGTGTGTGTGTGTGTACCTTTGAATCTATCAGATGTGGTTTTTAATGGGTACTGATGGAGAAAAAGACAGGTTGAGAGAGCAGAGGAAAAGAGAGAGAGATGGGAGAGAGAGACGGGAGAGAGAGAGAGAGAAAGAGAGAGAGAGAGAAAGAGAGAGAGATAGAGAGAAAGAGATCCCTTCGCCTTTTCACAAAGCCGGATGTAGTTCGCCCCTGAGGAACAGCAGAGGGAGAGTCACAAACAACAGAAGTGACACAGGGAAGAGGAGCATTCTGGGAATTTTGTTTAACCCGAACCTAAACAATGATCACTCAACCAGAGAAAACACATGTGACTACATATATGGCGGACTACATATGGCGGGGGCAACCGCCATTTCATACAAGCAGCTGTTATCCTCAGATTCATTCAATCATAAGACAGATCTACTGTACCATATATGTCTGTCTGTCAGTCCGTCTATGTCAGTAAAAATATTTGTGATTTAGATACATAATGTGTTCAAGTGCTTCTATGACACCAATGATGTCAACCTCTTGTAGTCACCAGCAATTAGGCATCAGGTGGAGAAGTGCCCCCACTTAGCCAACACAGCTGGGAGACTCCCTTTAGAGATGCCCAGAGCTACGGGGTACGCACTGACAGGACGCTGTCCATCATGCCCCTGTGGCACACATGTCAAAAGAGATGGAGCCCGAGCCACTGATTGGGCTTTACACAAAGCAGTCACGAGACGCGAGACACGAGACGCAAAACACTCTACGGTCCTCTGACCCCCTTTACATGTCACAACAGGACAAGAAGGAGAAGAGCGAGAGCATTGAGGATATGAAGAGAGAGATAGAGAGACAGAGAGAGAAAGAGAGAGAGAGAGACAGAGATAGAAAGAGAGAGAGAGAAACAGATATATATATAGAGAGAGAGAGAGCAAGAGAATGATTTTGAAAAAACAGCCATAGAAGGCTCTGTAAGCCCCTCTGAAGTGCCAAGGCTTGTTTTTCACAGCCCCAACCTCCCACTGTCTGAATCTCATTGACACCTATGGAGGGGGTGGGGGGTTAGATGGCTCGGCATGTGGATGCGGATGCGGAGGCTGTCGCAGCCTCACCAGCACCCACCCACCACTCCACTCCGCTCCACTCGCCCCCCGTGTGATGAGTGTCACCAACACCTCATCTGTCTGTCAGGCGGTTTTTGTGCTCATTGAGTGTGTGTCTGTGTGTGTGTGTGTGTGTGTGTGTGTGTGTGTGTGTAGAAGAGAGATAAAAGGAGAGTGTGTGTTTGCCACAGGGTAGGATTGTGCACTGGATGATTGGGGGATGAAGAACACATTCTTTTATGTGATGTTAGTGATTTGATACACACACACACACACACACACACACACACACACACACACACACACACACACACACACACACACACACACACAGTTTCACTAGTTTATGCAACGCCACTTGCCGACAAGCCTCTTCTTCAGCAACAAAACCAACATAAATAAATAAAGAAAATAAACAAATGGAAACACAAAAAAATACAACTGCTTGCTCATCACGATTTGAACCGCTTGTACCTGCCGTGTGGATTTGCATATTGTAATGTGACATTGCGTAACATTTCACTCTGTCACAGCAGGGAGAAGGTCACCTGGTAATGAGGTGTCAAAATAACAAGCTTTCACAGCTCCACTCTCTCGTATTGGCTAAATCAACTGCCTTGCCTAAGGCAGACAGAATGCAATCCTATCTGATTTGTATTTCCCAGAAATATACATTTGTGTCAGATGTATTTCTATCAAGTGTCACACATAGGTTAAAGAATGTGTATGGTATGGCAGGTACATGGACCTCAGAGCTCAACCTAGGAGTTTTTAATTTCCATTTACTGATTCAGGAGATAACAAAGAATGTGTTTAATTAATGTAGTATGTGCTCTTTGGGGATCAATTTAGTGACCTTGGTATTGGTTTTACATTTTAGTGTACACTTTATCCTGCAGGAAATTGTTTCCTTTCACAAATTAATCAATAACCATAAACCTTCATGTACCAGCATGTTAACTGTGGCTGAGAAGTGTCTTTATGTTAGTTGTGGGCCCTGGACTCTGTGGGTGACACTGAACTTAAGTGCTGTGTAGAGGAGAGACTGACCGCAGCTTATCTCCACCATCAGACATCGCTGACATTACATTAATATGAGCTCTGATTTTCTCATTCAGGAAAGACATATCTCTCTCTCTCTCTTTCCCCATCTCTCTCTCTCTCTCTATCTTTCTCTCTGTCACTCGCCTTTGCAAATGAGCTGGTGTTATCAGCATACCTGAGGTTAGACAAATCTCCATCAGCAGACACAGAGGGAGGGAGGGAGGGAGGGAGAGAGAGAAGGAGAGAGAGAGAGACAGGGAGAGAGAGCGAGAGAGAGAGAAAGAGAGAGAGATGAGAAGGTTGATGGCATATGACACATTATCTATCGCTGCCTATTCTTCTTCTCAGATATTCATTTCTTTTTTTTTGTTCTCCCTCGTTTTAATCTTTCATCTCCCAAGCCCAGGTGTAATTACGCCTCACCCAAGAGGAGTGTCGGGAAAAGGGGAAAAAAAGAGAAAAAAAGATGAGTGGGTTGGCGCATGCTTAACAAAACATAAACAGATACCATCTCAGAGCTCGGCAGAGAGCAGAGAGAGAGTGATTACCATCACAGCCACCAAAGCCACGGGGACCAACCAACATGTTGATGGAGATGTGGTCATGTAAAGACAAATCTAGGTCTACGGGTGTGTGTGTGTGTGTGCGTGCAGTTGTGTGTTTTGAAAGGGGTAATGCGACGAGACTTGACGACATGATTCCGACAGACAATCAACGGCGCTCTGAGTCGCTCCACCCGCGTCGGTGCAGCTGTACTCCGATCTGAAGTGACAGCAAAAGAACATCTTGACTGATGTGCTCTGTCTTCGGCGACGGTGACAACTCTGTCGCTCTCTCAATGTCTCTCTGCCAATTTCTCTCTCTCTCTCTCTCTTTCAATTCATCCATTCCGCTTTCCCTCTCCCTCTCTTCTTTATGTGCCTCCACTCATTCCCAGTCTGCCCGGCACAGGAGGACAGAGCTCAGGCGAAGGAGGAGGAGGAGCAGGTGGAGGAGGAGGAGGTGGAAGAGGAGGTGGAGGAGGTGGAGGAGGAGGTAGAGGAGGTGGAGGTGGAGGTAGAGGAGGTGGAGGAGGTGGAGGAAAACAGACAGTGGTGGATATTAATGAGGCTGATGAGGAGTGGAAAAGGGCCAAAGGCTAAACACACAAAACCCCTGGGTGCAACATCACTAAACAATCATAATTAAAAAAAAAAAAAAGCTCTGGTCGGGAGTCTGTGCAACCAGGCCAGCTCCACTGACACACACACACACACACACAAACACACACTACACACACTCATTTTGGCCCAAATGATAAATCGTGATTACACTGACATTAGAGTGAGTGAACATGTGTGTGTGTGTGTGTGTGTGTGTGTGTGTGTGTGTGTGTGTGTTGTGTGTGTGTAAATGTGCATGTCTAAGAGTGTGTGCGCGCAAGAGAGAGACAGAGAGAGTATCCAGATCCATGACATCTGCTTTTTGCAGTTACCCGGGGCTACGTGCAGGCAAGCGTCCCAGTCTTGTGCTCCACGTTAATTAAAAACACCCCGCGACTTGGGCAGAGTGTCCCCACACGAGGGAGACTCCAGATGCGATGGCCTCGATGCGAACGCAGATAAACAGCGAGGGGCTGTCGAGGTAAAAAAACGGCTCACGACTATTGGTCACGGCACTCATTTTTATTTCGGAACGGCCGATAGAGGGGTGGACGCTCTGTCTCTTGCGTTTGGATTGAAATGTGGAGCCTGAGGGCATATTGAGAAATATTGAGGGACTAGGTCCGTACTTTTCGCATCAATGTGTGCCTGCGGGTCAGCATGTGTGTGTGGTGAGTGCCGTGTGCATTTGTATGCATTGCCTATTAACAGACAGTCAGTATGTCTGCTTGTGATGTGTGACTTCATGTCAAGCTGTGGGTGTGTGCTTTGAATGTACTGAAGTGTGTGTTTGTAAGTATGTGTGTGTGTGTGCATGTGTGTATGCATGTGTCTGTTTGATTTCGTCCTGTCAAAGAGGATAACTGCACCTGGTGCTGTCCTTGGTCCTGATTGACAGCCATGGCTGAGGCTGCTGGGAGCTGGCCGTGGATGTACTGCCAAAACGCACAAACACACACACACATCCAATCTGAGAGGCTCCACAGAGCCATGGCAGAAAGCCCCTTAGCCATGACTCTATAAGATGGATTTAGCATACTGTACGCACAGGTCTGGCACACATTTACTGAAGCACCAGGGGAAAGATATGTCTCTCACTCACTCCATCCCTCCAGGACAAGCCAGACTTAGGCTTTCTGTGATGCTCTTGACAAAGAAACTGCAGGAGATCCATTGATCCTGTGGAGCAATTTGCCTAAATATAATCATCGTCCTCGACCCCCTACCCACACCCCTCGCCCACAAAACAAATCCCACATGCAGCTCACGCCGTTGGAGACGGCGATGGTAATAATATTAGAAGCGGACATTGTCAGAATATGAAGGCATGTTGTGATGTTCTTTGCAGTCTAAAAGGCCTTGCTTTATTGACTGGAAAAAAATAACCTTGTCTGGCCTGCCTCCAATTACAATGCCTAAAATGACAGGCCGAAACACAATTCCTATCGATTAGGAATCTCATTTCAACAGTCCACTCGCCAGGATGTCAGGTTGGAGAGGAGGAGCGCCCCCTACGGACCACCCAAAGATCCACCAGTGGCAGAGAAATGGAGAGCATGAAGACTGGGATAGGATACAGAGGCCTATGGGATAGTATACAGAGGACTATACAGAGGACTATGAGTGTGTGTGAGTGTGTGTGTGTGTGAGAGAGAGACAGAGAGAGAGAGAGAGAGAGAGAGAGAGATAGAAGAAGGCCTATGGGATATGATACCGAGGCCTATACATAGAGGACTATGAGTGTGTGTGTGAGAGAGAGAGAAAAGTAAGAAAAATATAAGAAAGAAGAAGAGGATGAGAAGAAGGAAGATAGGAAGCCATAATGAAGGAGAGTCCAGTGGATTGGGAGAAGAAGGAGGAGAAGAGGGCGAATGCACTCTTCTCATGGCTGCCAGATGATCAGGCGTGATCAAAGGAGCTCCGAAGGCAAAGCTAAGTGTGGCGCCTCGCTCCGTCTCCAAGTGATGGCAAGGGACAATTGCACGGCTCCTCTGGACGAAAAAATGCTTGGTGTGAAACTCATCCAAAGAGAAATTCTTGGAGTGAAACTAATCCAAGGAGAAGTTGGTTCTGATTGCAATACAAAAAAAAAAAAAAAAAGCACCAGGCCGCAGAAAAGCTCTTATGGCACGACAGTGTGTGTAGCACTGGTGCTTAAAAGAGCTGACTGACAATTATGGCAGCTGGGCCATTGTGTGGCACTTCATACTACTTGTTCTCCATGGGAGAGCATTACTTTTAGGTCAGAAAATATAGACAGAATGAAAGAAAATCAAGGAAAAGAAAGAAGACAGACAGACAGAGAAGAAAAAACAAACAAAGAAAGTTCTAGTTATAATTACAAATCCTGCCTGTAATTCTTCTTTGGTGTCTAATGAGACTGAAAAATTGGGTGTTTAGCCAAGAGGCCATAGGCACAGTCATGTGATTAAACATCTTGCCAGGGGAGCCAATCCAGACGCTGCCTTTGCAAATGTGTGTTAACTGTTATAAATGGTAAGCCATTCATCTAAAGCCATCTGCTAATGCGCAACAAATGAATCATAGGACAAGGGGGCTTAAGCCGGCCTCGTCTTTTCTTCTGTCTGTCTTCCCTTTTTTCACCTCCTTATTCCTCTTCAAGCATCCGCATGTCTTTTTTTCTGTCTTTGCGCGGCGCCGAAGCTAACGCTAGGCTGCCCAGCGGTGGGAAATTTAAATTAGCCTTTTTAATTAATTATGCATGCCCGAGTGGCATTTGGTAATCTGAATGATTGGAAATGACAAAGTGGAGCGGGGTGGACGACACAATAATGGCCGTCACTGGTAAACAGTGAAGGGAGAGGCTATCAAATGCTGCCATTTTCTCGCCCGCCCACCCCCGGGGTTCTCTGTGTGCTGGAGCACTCTTATCGCCTTTAATTGAATCCTAGTTGGTGCAAGAGGGGTGGTGGGTGTGCGGGCGCTGCTTGGTTGGCCGAACGCTCGTCTGCCAATCAAGTACAGTCAACAGAGACTTGGTGGGTAGAGAGTAACAGACAAATGCATGATCAATTGTACACACACATACAGTATACATACACACAAGCACTGGCATGCGCACGCGCATGCGCACACACACACACACACACACACACACACACACACACACACACACACACACACACACACACACACACACACACACACACCTCCCATTAGTCCTCCAACCACTGAGGGTGAAGCTTTCCCAGTTAGATTTATAACAGGTGTGTTCTTGGGAAGGTGCACAAACAAAACTACTAGAGGACAGGAAATGTTTACCACGCCATAAAAAGTGAATAAAGCTTTGAGAGATTTGAAGAAAAAACAACTTGTCATTGCAGAGAGCAAAAACTACACCAACATTGTCCAGTCTTTCCCTGAAATCCTATTACCTTCCAATATCTGACAAACAAGGGCCAATTACACACAATGCAGACAGATGCTCAACACAATCCGAAAACACACCACCATCCCAGTACTGGGGAGCACATGGGGGTTGCAGTCCAGTCAGCCAGACACAGTCTCTGGGGGTGAAACCAGTGAGTTGGTCAAGGCTGTGGCTGTGTACCACATGGCCCTGAGATTTAGGGAGTGAGAGAGAGAGAAGGCCATTATCATGGCTGATGCACAGAGCTACTGCTGTGCCCCCAACCAGACTCCCAGTGCTCTGCCCTTCTCATTCAGAGCCGTCGGGGGAGAGGCGCCTGCCTGCCTGCCTGCCTGCCTGACTGACTGACTGACTGCACACAGGAGAGATGGAGTGTCCTCAGCAGGAGAAGATCAACACACATACATTCTCTCTCTCTCTCTCTCTCTCTCTCTCTCTCACACACACACACACTCTCTCTCTCTCTCTCTCACACACACACACACACACGAATACACTCACAGGCACAACCACACACTTACAGTGTGGAAGCAAACACACACAACCATATAGAAACACATGTGCAAATACATGTGTTTACAAATGCATGTACACAAACACTATACTCCTTGATGCATGTACACATACATACACTCTCTCTCTTTGACACACACACACACACACACACACACACACACACGCACACGCACACGCACACGCACACGCACACGCACACACACAAACGTTAGCTAAACACACACCCAAATACAGTGCATGGAAAGAGGGAGAGATGAACTCAGTTGGCCACAGGCGGAGATAAAATTGCTCTATTACTCTGGCCCATCTTATATCTGTGAGTGGGAGAGGGGCATGCTGGGTAGTTTTGGCGCCCTGCTTGCCGGGTCCGCGATTGCTTTGTATCACCCCCCACCCTCCACCCCCTACCCATCCCGCCTCACCACCCGATCCCTCAGGGCTGACTCTGCAAAGTGCATCACTCCTTTTTTCTCTCTCACTCTTTACATCTCGTCTTCTTTTCTGTCTCTTTTTTCTTTTTTTACCCCCTTTCTTTTTTCTCTCTCTCTCTGAGGCGCACAGGTCGTGTCTGTCTCCGCCTTCCCATGGAGCTTGGCTGTCCCCAAGAGATAGAGAGAGAGAGAGATAGAGAGAGAGAGAGAGAAGAAGAGAGAGAGAGAGAGAGAGACCCACACACACACACACAAACATAGAGAGCAAAGGAAATGAGCTAGACACATGCTTTCTCTTCGCCTTCCACTTTACACGCCTTCTATTGGTGCCGCTGTGTGAGAAGGGATAAAAGATTAACTCACCCAGACCACCGCACAAAAAAACTTGAAACCTGCACTGATTCAAAACTATTACGCAGAAAAGACTCAAAGCCAACCGAAATGGGAACGTTTTTTGTGACATGGGTGACATGCAAATACATATAGGTCTGCATTGACATTTAAATATGACATGTACATTGAGCTTGACATCATTATACATGCACTATAATGACATCTAGTAAGTAATACATGTCATCATCACAGAAAAGCAATTCAAGCACAATATTCCAGGGCTATTATGCAATTCCAGGCCGCGAGGGAAATGGAAAAAGGGAGAATATGATTACAGTGTAAGTCAATTTGAAAATGTGGTACCTCCACCCTGAGGACAATCAGAGTGGGCTACCAGTGGTTTTAGAGGAAGGTCATTTCCTACGCAGCCTCTAATTGTGCCATCCAACTGATCGTACTGTAGCACAGACACCTGTTATCCATTGGCTAAAAAAAAAAACACCCTTGTAGTAATGCTTTCTCTCTTTCTCTCTCTCTAGCTCTCTCAGCTTTCCTTGAAAGAATAAGAA
Organism: Alosa alosa; assembly: GCF_017589495.1. Lineage (NCBI taxonomy): Eukaryota > Metazoa > Chordata > Actinopteri > Clupeiformes > Clupeidae > Alosa > Alosa alosa. The sequence goes on from NC_063205.1 coordinate 17,964,025, forward strand.
CTCTTTCAGCATGGGAATGATCTTGTCATTTGTCGCTCCTGACAATTTCCATTCACAAATGGAAAGCCAGATGAGCCGATGGATTGCTTCAACTTTTCTATTATCTTCTGCATGGTGGCTAAGTAATGGGATCAGAGTGGGAAAATTATGACTGACAAGCAAGTCAATTTCGACATTCTAATAGCAAAATTAGCCTTGATACAGTGAGACAATTTCGCTTCAGTGCTGAATATATTAAAACAAAAACAGAAGAGAAACACAGATTGCTTTTCTTTCATCGTGAGAAAAACAGCCACACGAAAGGAGCGAAGAGAGGAAACAAAAGGAGAAAAAGTGAATTAGTGATGTGGAAACACAAAAGGAAAAATACAAAAAAAGTAAAAAATATGCTCAATTAGAAATCATCTGTGAAAAGGGTCCCAATTGACCCCATCAAATCGGTCTCGATTCCCACTGAGTCAAAGTGGCTATCAATCAGTATGTATTGTGCATGAAGGAGCCTCTCTCTCCTCTCTGGCATAATCATTATCAGAATGGGGATGCTGCTGACAGAGTGGGTTTCTGCAGTGTCGCCACAACGTATTTGCATGGTAATCTCCATCTATGGGAGCTGATACGCACCACAGAATGGCATGGCCCATGGAGACTTGCGTCAGCAGTTTGGCTGATTAGAGGGGTTTTATAATTCCTACCCACGATGGTTAACTGGGAGATAAGAAAATGTGCCTAGTTTGGAGAAATCATGTCGTGTTGGACAGATGTGTTTAAACAGTGTTTTATTCTCTCTCTCTCTCTCTGGTGCGGTACAGACCTGCTTGCTCTCACTCTCCCGAGATGCTTCATTGTTGGAAAGTTACGTAATCGCACTTAAGCAAACAAGAAGGACATCGTGTTTTCCTAACACAGCTCACCTGTGCTTGACGCTCTATGCCCGTGGAACATTTTGTACCTCACCGAATGCCTGCGAGGTTTTAAAGAATCCATCATTTCCTTTTCCCTTTTCCTCCTTTCTTTCCAAGCCGCCCCCCCCTTTTTTTCTTGTCTCGTCGCCTTTTCATTAGCACTTCCTGAGCGAAGTCCAGCCCAATTAAAAGGGCCATTGTCTGCGGCGATCGGAGGAGGAGTAAACACTATTAATCACGATTAGCGAATGGAAGCGGCGTTTTAAGAGCTCACTCAACGGGGCAGAGAGAGGGGCGAGTGGGCATCCAGTGTCCCATCGGCCGCCTCCGGCGCCTGGGCACTCTCTCACTCTCCACCCGCCTCCGCTGTGCCATCCCCCCCACACCCCCACCACAACCCCACCCCCCACACCCCCACCACAACCCCCCCCCCACCTCCCCATCCCCAGCTCAGCTCTTCAAGCGGTGATTGATCACGTCCATTAAAAGCGGAGGGGCCAGGCCACAGATCTCGTTAAACGCGCTTCATTGTTTACCATTCTCACAGGAAGGTCCCCTATTAAACATACACACACACACACACACTCACACACACACACAAATATAATCAAGTCTGGTCTCTTTCTCTTTCTGTCTTGTCCCTCTCTCTCTCTCTTTCTCTCTCTTTCTTTCTTTCTTTCTTTCTCTCTCTCTCTGATGCATATGAAGGATGAAACTGGAGTCCATGTTATTCAAGGACCTTTAAAAAGGGGATTCTTCAGAGGCTAGCTAATTCATGGCAACATAATGTGTGTGTGTGTGTGTGTGTGTGTGTGTGTGTGAGGTGTGTGTGTGTGTGTGTGTGTGTGTGTGGGTGAGAGGTGTGTGTGTGTGTGTGTGTGTGTGTGTGTGTGTGTGTGTGCGTAGTGTGTGTGTGTGTGTGTGTGTGTGTGTGTGTGTGTAAATTATACAGTCGAACACTCAGTGGACCGAAGCAGGAGGCCAAAACCATATATCAGCCGAGCATGGTGATTGATGTTAAATGGCTTTGAAGGCTTTATGCAGTCAACACTTACTTTGTGATTCCAGTTGCATAGTTGCGGAAGAGAGCATGGATAGATTTAATAACCGGAAGAAAGTGTGACGGATAAGGGAAACACTTACCCGATGAGAGAGAGAGAGTAGAAGACAGAGAGAATGAGAGAGAAAGAGAGAGAAAGAGAGAGAATGAGAGAATGAGAGAGAGAGAGAGAGAGAAAGAGGAGTGACGATGGCATCTCTACCGAAACTGTGTCATTTGCGTTAGTCATTAGTTCAGTCCTGGCCCTTTGGAGCGTCCACCCCCATATTTGATCATGTTTATTGTCCCAAACCATCTGCAACTGATAACCCTTGACGAAACAAGCTGTTACTGGGCCCAAATGGGAGTATGGAGAAAAAAACAGCCATGCTTTAAACCACTGATATCTGCAAAGATCGCTATGACGAGAAATATACCTCTACGAAACCATGCGGGAGGAAACATTCCATGAACTGACCTTATGCTTGAGTAGCTGAGACAGATGCATGCCAAAGATTCGCAACACTTATAGCTCCTGAAAAAGGTTCAACTGGTCTGATTTGTCTAGATTTCGTTAGAATACTATTTACAAGATTTTTTTTACGTCTGTTTAGTACTTTGGATGTAGTTGACTTTTTTACATGGATAGAAATATGTCACAGTAGTTGTCTATGCAGACAGTTGAGAACAGGGGCCATCATTCACGAATAATTTACTACATAGCGCCTTCATCGGCTGTTCAGAATAAAGCATCCTGCAGAGCCAATAAACATCTCAATACATTTTGTGATTTTGCTCCTTCAAAGCAGAAGTTGATAAATATGAAAAGCTGGACACAAAATTGACAGCTTGAGGGGTGAAATCAAGAGAGGCCTACCCAAATCTGCATGCAAATAGACAAGTATCACCGGGAGGCTCAACCATCTCAGAAAGAGAAGAGAAACAGAGTGCCAGAGATGATCACTCTTCTCTTCTACCTAGCGGTATAATGAGGTTCATCACTTGCAGACTACAAACCACTATCTCAGTCATCAGTCTAAAAGGAACAACATGCATGGAATATCTGTGAGCAATGCATGGCTAAATTGCCTCACGAATGTGACATGAGACCTACTATACATAAACTGAAGGTAATTTAAAAAAAAACAATAGTCAATATAAGACTGATTATGTTTACATCTACTACATCTGCATACTTTCCTGAGAGATGTTCAGTGGGAAAGTAGGAAATAGTAGAGTACTAAATATAGTGCTTTATGATAATACTCTGGCAGCGCAGAATAGATTTGGTAATTATGGGATCCAGTGTATGTGCACCTGTTAAACTGTTAAAACAAGCCCTCTCACTACACAGCCCTTTACATTTAAAGTGTCTACTTTGATTCTCTTTGTTTCTCACTTTCTTTTCTCATAGTCATGGCCTTGAATAGCCCTCTATGTGTACTTCTGATGGTGTGCGGCTATAGCCCCCGCCTGTCCTCGGCTGCAGTACTCTCCATCCCCTCCCCTCCCAAGATGTCAAGCACGCGCTCCATAAATATCTCTCCCGCTTTGGCCCCATAACTCAGCAGCGCAGCGGAGAGGAAGAGGAGAGAGTGTGCAACGCCGTCAACCTTCCCCCGACCTTCGCTCCGCTGGCAGGGAGAGTGCGCCGCTGCCAACTGACCCCGCCGAGTGCCCCACACTGCCCCGGCTCAGCTCGACTCGGCAAAACTGTCAGGCGCTGACAAGCCGCATAAACTCAAGCCAAAGAGCCGCCTCGGTGAAAACGCATTCCTGACAGCCTCGCCCTGCCTGAAAACACAACACAGAGACGTATACATACACGTTTAGTTTAGATTAATTTCACAGACGCACACTGGAGAGAAACAGTATCTCTGCTGTCATCAACGGAAGGGCTTTTCAGACACACGTCTCGTCCTCCTCGTCGTGACTCGCGCAGAGCAAATGCTGTGTTCAAACGACACGTCTAACAAGCTCCATTTCCTTTCGTCTTGGAAAAAATATCTCTTTTGATTACAACGTGCGGATGCGGAAGAGAAGCATGCCTACACATTTTTGATTGACAAGGCTTTAGAGGAAGGGGGGGGGGGGGTAAGCTATTTGTCTCACGCTGTCGCATTGTGCACATTCCTTTCACAGCTTCCTGCTTTGACACATACATTTGTTTGCCTCATTAGACCACCACTGTTCCAAAATGTAGACCAGCTCATTGCACTTCTCGACTGGAGGGGAAAACAAACACGCTTGACCTTAAGAGGGACGGAGGTGAACCTGGTTATGACCTTCACCCAAATTGCGGCAGATTACATCTCCGACTTAATTGCTGTGTGTAGACGAAGGGGAATTTACATGCCATTATCAGAACATCAGGGTGAAAATCCCCCACAGCCCCCACATCGGAGAGAATCAGCCATTTGTGAAGGTGTGTGTGTGTGTCAAGGATTTTTTGTCTGCTGCTAATACTGCTGCAACAAATCCCCACCCAACGAGCAACTTAATCCTGCAATTACGCCCAAGACCACTAATGTTCCTCCAAAGATAAGGCAATATCAACTACCCACCTCTCTTCATCTCTCTGTCTCTCTCTTTCTATCTCTCCCTCCCTCACGCATTGACTCTGCTCCCCCCCAACTCTAACCATTCTCTGATTCCTTCCATACTATAAACAGCAAAGTGCTGTGTGTAGTGAAACAATGCTGCAAACTAGCAAATCAGCCATTGCCATTTAGGCAACACTCTCTTCAAACAAACTCCACAGAAAAAAAATGTTTGATCAGTGGCTTCTTCCATCTCCAATTTCCCACCATCAGGCAAGTTTGAATACTTCCTGGTTGCCTAATGACAAGAACATGAAGAGAAATGGAACACGTTTCCACGCATGCAAATCAGAATCCCTGTCATTTTGATTCCATACCATTAATAAGCGGCGTCATTACCATCTGATTCTAGCGCATGCTACAGTAATATATTACTCAAAATGCGATGATCTCTCCAAAAGCTCCTTGATGAAATGTGCACTTGATGGGAATACTGAGCTCTTCCCGCAGCTCCTGAGGCTTGGTGGCAGGTCTGTATATTCTGTGCAAGGCATTTGCCATGCTTGACATGAGCCTATTTTGAATGGCTCTTTGCGGTAATAAGGTCATTTGTCTTGTGCTGGAGGCAGAGGATCCATAGTTGTCATAGAGGGCGCTGAAGATGGATGTGTTGGATGGAGGACTGCACATTACTGAAAATGTCCTTCTCCTATCTCTCTCTTTTTCTCTATATCTCCATTTCTCTCTCTCTCTCTCACTCACTCCTCTCTCTAAATCTCCCTCTCCTCTCTTTCAATCTTCCTTTCATTTTCTCTCCATCTCTCTGTCTCTTACTCCTCTAGTCCTGCTCCTCCAGCAACAAAATCAAGCAATCAAAGAACTATGAAAAAAATCTTATATTTTTCTCAGTTGCTTCATATAAAATAATGTATGCCTAAATGAATATGAGTAAGTACATCACTAAAGTAAATCATAATAGTATTAGTATTGTTACAGTATATGTCGACCGTGACCTGCTTTCACGAAGCTGAAAAGCATACTATGATTCTTTACAAGCTGCTTTGTATAAATCCATGTATTTCAGCCTCGGAGAAGCAAAGAGATGGATTCAACTGAAAGGACAAAACCTGACCCTGCGTGAAAGCCAGTAGACAGAGTTTGAGTCATATTGCGGCTTTCTGAGCCTGTCTTCTTCAATCACCCGCATTTGCAGGAAACTGCAGCAACACAATATTAGATTATATACCTCCTGGGCTCCTTCAACGTAGACAAGATCTAATTCATTCTGAGAGGATCCTCCATCTTAAAAGGAATGGGCGTATTTTCCCCCCCTCTACTAATGCACTGGTCATCCATCTCTCCCTCCATCTCTTGCGTTCCCCGTAACCACCCTCTTTTTTTATCCATACGGTGGAAAATGACAAAGAAGGATGCTGCGGTCATGGTGTCTTTTTTACCCCTCCATTACACCATTCTGTCACCTTGCCTTCTCTCTGATCACATATCCATCGATGGTTGTCTTGCTAATGTAGCCTATAAATAAACAGTGTTTCCTCCAGGGGACGGCTTAAACTACAAAGCACACATTTCTTACCCCCCAACCACCCACCCACCAATCCTCTTCCATCTCATGTGTGGTCACCCAGTCAAACTCCTCATGGTGGGTAATATTATAATTCCCAAGGATCTTCCATGAGCGAAAGAGAGAGGGAGGAATGGGTAGAGATCGAGAGAGAGAGAGAGAGAGAGCGTGTTTTCACAGCTATGGTGGGAATCCGATTATCATACAGAAATCAGGGTAACCATGGTAACGGAGGATCTTGCATGGTGTGAAGATTTTTTTTGTGCAACACAAATATGCCCTTAACACATTTTAAAATATGGAAATATATTAAGCCAGAAGACAGCTTGTGAAAGAAGGGGGGTTGTTTTCTGCCCTCCATTTCGCCTAATGTGTAAGAAACCTGCTTTGGGTTTTGATTATTACATTTTCTGAAATGGAAAATGGAGTGTTTTGACATTACTCATGTTTAGACACTTCAAAATCCCTCCTAAGTGAACACGCAGCACATCCTTGGCTACTCAACTGTAGCTGACATTTTGGGGACATGTACTGAACATGTCAACTTTGAATAACATGTAGGCTACACACAGCCAGCAGCGGCACCTGCGACATATTTGAATGAAGCTCTTTCTAACAGCCCCAGCCTCCGCCAGGACCACAGACGACCATATAACCGTCACCATCCACACAACACCCTCCTGTCTGCCTGCCTGACTTGCTGCACGTACACACGTGCCTGTTCAATCACTGCCACCAATGCCATGGAAGAACTGACTGGACTCTCCAGACACAGCTCAGGACTATTAATGATCCTAGCCCAGGAGACCACACTGATGTGAGAATAGGTTACGGAACTGTCAGAACATGCAGAAAAAGTTCCAGTTTGGGTCAGCTTTGACGTCATAAATCACGTTGGCAGCGTCTTGGTGTTTTATGCCCCCAATGTTGTCTTCAAGGCAGGGCTGCCTGGAAGGCGCTAGGGTTAGGGAGGTTAGGGTTAGGATTAGGGTTAGGTTTAGGATTAGGTGCCTTTAAGTCAACGGTGGCAGCGCTGCCTGGAAGACAACGTTGGGGGCATAAAACACCATTGAGCGTCAGCTTTGACGTCATAAATCACGTTGGCAGCCTCTCTGCATCTTCTCTTTACTGAGCCCGGTGGGGGATGCTCTAAAGTGGAAACCTGACTTCTTTCTCTCAACTTATTTCTCGCTTCATCTCGGAGTGAAGTGAGAGTGTGAAAGACCGGGTGAGAGAAAGTGAGGAAGGAATTGCTTGTTGTTGAAATTTGGCAAGCAGATGGAGGAACTTTTTTGTCAACTAAACCGTTTCTCTTCTACCCCCCACACACACCTTTTCTCTTTCTCACTCTCTCTCTCTCTCTCTCCACATCTCTCCTCTTCTCCCAACCTGAAATAGAGTGTTCAGCAGCCACTCCGCCCATCAACGGTGAAAGAAAACAAGTGATGAAGATGAGCCACTGCAGATGCACACACAGAGAGGGACCCAAATAAGCCTCTAGAGGAGCTGTCCACTACTGAGAGACATGTTTGGAGGGGGGGGTTGTATGGCGTCCAGTCTCCTGGGGTGGAGATGCAGACATCGGGGAGAGTATGAGAGCACCTAGGCCCTCCTCCTGAGGGGTCTGTGGAGATGAGATAAATGAGGAGGGACTTGCTTCAGGAGAGCCTGCGCACGGAGCACTGTTCCTCTGTGGGTGTACACAGACGGCTTATCTCATTACGCTCCTGCGCCCGCTGAGAGGAAACCTTGTCCCTCCATCTCTCTCTCTTCCTCTCATTCTCTTTCTCTGTTACTTGCATGCGCGCCTCACCTGCCCATTTACCTTCCACAGAACTAAAAGTAGTCATGTAGAGAGAAAACAAGCGTATGATTATTCCATAGCTTGGAGATGTACTTAGAAAAAGACCACAGACATGTTGTTTGTTGTTCACTACAGTTTCAAAAATCTGTTTCATGACCATGTACAACCAAGCATAATAAATGACACAAACACTGTTTATGACTGACTCTCAAATTCCCAAATGAAGTCGTCCAAGGTTACACTGAAATGGCATGATACGAAATCGTTCAAAGACGTGAATCAGAAATAGTCCTGAGTGCTTACGTGTGGTTGGACCTGCCACGTGCTGTCCTCTTTAATCTCGCCTTCCTTCATCCTGTCCACGTCGCCAACTCGCGCTGAGGGGACCGTCAGTGTGTCCACATCATTTATTCTCCTGCCCTGCCAGTCTCAGTCGGCCCTCTGATGTCGTGTGCAGCAGAACGTGACTCAGGGTCACTGCCCGAACCCCCCCTTTCCCCCTTACTGCCTCTACTGCCTGCTGCCCTCAAGCTCCCAGCATGCCTCGGTGCACACAAAGATACACGGATAAACAGTTTGCTTTGAATGCACACATGCAAACGGGACCAGCAGTTTCGCTCGGAAAATCACTTTGAAGGAATATGTCCAACAATATGGATTGAGCCTGAATGTGTCAAGAAGGTCTGAAAAAACAGGAAAGAATTAGGACTAGTAGAATGATGGTCAATATGTGCCACACACTTCAGGTTGTCCTTGCTGTCCCGGTTATTGGTGTGAGGACATTGATTTAAAGGTGCAAACCATAATCTCGGAAATATTACTGCACACACGACATCAATCTCGTGGAGGTTTTGTAATTAGTTTGGTTGAACTCCTGACCTGTATGTGGTACGTCTGTGGTTGACCACAGACAAGACAGAAGGTCAGATCAAGGGTGAATGCCTTTGTGACCTTGAAAAGGCTAGGGGTTTCTGAACCATGACATACACCGTGTACACCTTTACAGCATACACACTGATTTATTCCTTCTATTCCATTCCATTAAGGCCGGATTTTCGTTTGCCGTAACCCGACCGACCCTGTCAATTTAGAACCGACCCAAATATTTATTTTTTTTTCCTCTTTTTAGTCCGACCGACTTGCCGGTTGTAAACTTTATAATACCGACCGATTGTTTTTTTTTACTCTAAACAACCAATACAAATGCAATAAAATAAATTTCTTTCAGTAGGCCCAAGTATTGTGAATATAAATTGCCTACATGCAAACGTGGCTCACTTAAAAAAAAACCTGTGGTGTCATCTCTACACCATTGGTTTTACGATGTCACACTATGGCCTACGCCGCTTCATTCACACAAACTGATAACGCTTTTACTTGGCACGGTTCTGGAAGAACTGTGGCCAGATCTTTTCTCATCCCTTCTCCCCTAGTCTAACGGTGACCGTGTCGGAGTATTGAAATGGGTTGTGGTCTATTCAGCATTTCAAAAATATGGGTCCGCAACATGGAGACTGCTGGTCCGCTGGAGTCGTGGAGTGAAATTAGGCCCGGTGCTTCATCTGATAATTTGCTGCGCAGTTGATCAAGAAACCGCTGATCGACGAAAAAGAAAACAAACGCTTCTGCTATCGATGTCATTAAACATGGAGCCCTACAATTAAGTGGTGGTATGAGCATTCAATCAATGCTGGCCTGGCCGGAGAGAAACTGAAACTAATTCGATAACGTTGGTATCAAAGCTCCGCTCAACCTGTTGGAAGACTATTTATTTATTTAACAAAACTTAATAGAACGACGTTGTTTTTGGAACTTCCTTAGAAACAGAGCAGAGACTGTATAATACACTGTATAGCATTGAGTATTGTATAGTCAAATTTCAATATAACGTGGCCAAGAGCTATTGTAGCCTTCTTTCTGGGTACATGTAGATGAGCCCTATGACCCAAAAGTCTGCCATGACCGGGCCTCAGGTCAAAGAAGTTTGAGAAAGGCTGGTCTATATAACCTGCATCAGAATGAGGTTTGCAATGGTGCGCCTGAAGGCACGGGTTGAAGACCCAGTCAGTTACGTCACAATATGCACATTTGTGTAAATTCATTCCTACGTAATCACCATGACCAAAATTGTACTTTTTTTTTTACTTTGAATCTTGAAAAAAAAAATATTGACCTACCTACCGACCCATTTTTAATTTTTTTTGGCTGTTACTGCAAACAAAAATATTTTTAAGGATGGCCTAAGTGGCAGATGCTTGTTTAGCCAATGCTAATTATACTGCCCTACAGGTACACAATGCAGTACAGAGTATACAGTATTTCTTGGCAGAGGAATTGGGGCGGGGGGCTTGTGCCATGTGCTCACTGCACAGTCACAGTAGCTGGCGCTCGGCATGATTGGGCACCGTCCCGGGCAAGGGCACACATTGATTCTTCACACCTTGCTGAAGACACCCCCCGGTGAGCTCTCGGCATACTAAGCTTGCCACGGGCTTCGTCCCACTGTCCACTCAGGCTAAGCATGACGGACTTGATTGGCAGGTAGGCAAACAGACTGGGGGAGGGAGCCAGGGGGAGGGGGAGGGGGTGGCAGGGCGGGGGCAACATCAGGTGAGGAGGCTGCTCTGACTGACAGGGCGCAGAGGCAGAATATTAAGCACAGACAAATTTATGAAGCATGCTGCATTTTAATGCTCATAAAATTACTCTCGGCACACAACGTGACAGTAAAATGTTTTTTTATAGATGTTGTTTGGAATATTAATGGAACTGTTGTTAAAGGAAAACAGCCCTGACTCAAAGCTGAATGCTGATGCAAATGCGCTGGAACACAGAGTGACTCTTTACATCATCTTTGTTCTCATTGTTGTCCAGAGAAATTAAGCTTCCATTAGAGTTCAGGTTAAAGTGAGATGTCATTTAGGATGTTTGGATGTTTGCATTCTGCTTAGGATAGAAGTGTTTGCTAAATGAATAAATGCAAAAGTTGTGTGATGGCGAGAATTATGGTCTGTTTAGGTTTAGATTATTATACACAGATATACGGCAGGGTCAGTTAACACTATATTTATGATAAACATAGCCCATACAGCATATCATTGATGAAATAAATGGCTATCAAAATAGCATGACTGGACATGACCTTAGAATGGTTACCAAACATCTTGTTGTGTACAGGGCTAATTCTCTCTAGCTGAGAGTGGGAGGGCCATGGAATTCGCTAGCATCTCATCCTGTCTTCGCCCCTGTGCATCCTGGGTAATTCATTTCTCCCATGGGCTTATCATATCAGGAGGCAGTAGGCTTATTTACAGTGACAGCTGTGTCACCGACAGAGAGACGGAGAGAGGGGCCGCCGCTTGCTCTGGTGAAGGGAGCATCCATCGCTGAGAGAGGGTACACCTCTCAGGAGGGGCATGAGAATGAGCTAGAGAGAGCCTTGTACTATCAACTACAATTGTGACCTTGTTTTTGGGAGCACAATAATAATGGCACAATAGTGTTTTAAGCCCCCAACATCGTCTTCCAGACAGCGCTGCATGGAAGGCACTAGGGTTAGGCAAGGGTTAGGGTTAGGTTTAGGGTTAGGTGCCTTTAAAATCGACGGTCGCAGCTCTGCCTTTAAGTCAACGGTGGGGGCTTAAAACACCATTGAGCACAATAATGATTGTACAAGAACGTTTTGATGGATTTTTCATACACTGTGCTTTAACCTTTATGTAAATGTTTATAGGTATCAGTTGAAACTCTGACAAGAGTGAGTTATGTGGAGAGAGAGAGAGAGAGAGAGAGAGAGAGAGAGAGAGAGAGATCTTTGTGCTTCTCCAGAGGGTAGTGACAGTCTTGTTGGTTTGTCTACAACCCCTGGTTCCATAAAAACCTCCGTACAAATTTGACATGGAGCCCTGGCAGTCTGAACTAGGTTATCTGCTCCGAAAACAGCCCGAGAGGGATGTGAGTGGGAGGAAAGGGGTTGGGGGCTATGCCTGAGGCTTTCCACGGAGTGCGCGGCGCTTTCTTACAGGGCTGCCCAAAGTTTGAAGCGGCACAGAAGGAGGTCGGTCCCTGGAGGGAGTCGATTTTATCGCCTTATTAATTCGGCTTGAAGTTTTTCAGGAACAATGGCTGGGCCTCAACGGAAAAATCAACCGCCGTTCGTCGGGGGGTCGAAGGTAAAGATGGAATGAATAATGGATGAAATTTATCTCCCAGTGTTAATCACAGAGATTTCTCCCGTGCTGCCGAGCTCTCTACTGTTTCTTGGCAAAGACGAAAGGAGGCAGTGTGTGTGTGTGTGTGTGTGTGTGTGTGTGGTGTGTGTGTGTGTGTGTGTGTGTGTGTGTGTGTGTGTGTGTGAGGTGAGCCTTGCTTCGGCTCAGACATTATAATACGCGCTGGCAACAGTCCCATTCCTCTTGCACCAGCTAAGACGTTGTGCAGCCCCGAGTTGCCAACTAAAAAAGCTGCTGATAGCTTTTGAAATCTGCCACTACCATTCAGCTATCAAGACAGCCTATTTGTAGAGAAAATGCCCGCCATCTTTTTGATACTTGAACGTTTCTTGATTTTGGGGACATAGAAATATGGAAATATGTGTGTGTGTGAAGGTCCCTTTCTCATTCTGAATGGTGCAGCTGAATATCACATTTTATTGACCCTTTTAATAATCACCTTTGTTGACAACGAGCATAGTCTTAAGGTCAACATCTCTCAGAATCAATTTGAAGACCAACAATGCCATGGACTCTAGATGACCCTGGCTCAATGTCTGGTCTTTAGGGATATATTTGGACTTCCTTAACCTGTTCTAAGCCAATCGATGACAAAACAGTCATATTAAAGTCAACGTTTACTCCGACAGGCTCACGAATATGAATGCAGGTTGTTCCCCCTTTTTGCCTGACGCTCCGATAAGACATGAAGGACTTCCGGAGCTTGTCGATTGCCCCTGCTGATAAGAGCTCGGCAAATGGACGACTAAAAGAAGTAATTACTTTCGGTCCAGAATAATCGGCCCACTCCAGAGAGCATGTCAATGCATCACAGGAGAGTAACAGATAGAGTGAAAGAGAAGGGAAGTGTGTGTGTGTATGTGTGTGTGTGTGTGTGTGTGTGTGAGAGAGAGAGAGAGAGAGAGAGACAGACAGAGAGAGAGAGAGACTCAGGGCCAAAATAGCAGAAACATTTTAAAGATAATCACGGCTCTTTACCTCTCGTCAATACAGTCCCACTCCCCTTAAGATCTTTCAATCCATCTGGGCCCTTTTAAGAGGAGCACTTCCCCTTCTGCTTTAATTAAGCTGCTTCGGCCCGGACTGACCCTGGCTGTTTGATGACCTGTGTAACTGACACACACAAATGCAAATGCACTACTGCAAATGGACTAGGAGGACTGAGACGACTGAAATGGCATAGAAAGCTATTGAGGGTGCCATAAAAGGACTGATTCAATGATGGCCTAGTCATAGCAGTCAACGCTATCAGGATGTGGGTGACTAGGCAAGCATATATTACAGGTGCTTGTCAATAGGACAAAAGCACAGACCGAGCCGGGGAACGAGGGTTGCCAAGATCCTTACGGCAACAAATCAATCACTGTGACTCGGGTTAAACGGTCAGTACACTCTAGCAGTGAGAGGATGACGCATGTACTCTGGTATTTACATCCATTAATGACACCTAAGGGGGGTCAGAAGAACTCTCACAATGCAAGGAATCCTGGGAATGGCAAGGGAGAGAAGATGGGTCAACTCTGAGGAAAAAAAATCACCTCTGCTGTCGCTGTGGTATTCCGCCAACGCCACATGATGTTGACTCGTGTTTTTTGTCTGACACGTTTTTTTTTAGAGGAATAGCCGTTTACGGTGGGCGCCGTGTCTCACACCAGGCAGTGTGACACTCCTGGCATCGACACCACATTATCCGGTCACTCCTCAGTTATTAAGGATGTAATTGTCAGTGTCCTTGCCGTTTCTGTGATGGTACCTAATGAGAGATGGCAGCTTGCGTGGGGTGTGGGAAACGTTTCGCCAACTGGGAAGCTCCCAGACGACATGGATTCATGGGGGACAGGGGCCTGGTTGGATGACAGGACAAACAGGGTGAACGGAGAGGAGAGATGGAGAGATGGAGAGATGGAGAGAGAGGGAAGGAAGGAGGGAGGGAGATGGAAAAAAGAGCGAGACCTTCTATCCTTCCGCTCCAAGCGTCTGCCAGGCCACTGATTTACACGGCCTATCACGGAGACGACAGCTGCAGGGAAGTGGGATGGAAAACAATCCCTTCCCCCACCTCCCTCTCTCTCTCTCTCTCTCTCTCGCTCCATCCTTCTCTTCCTCTCTTTTTCCTCCATTCCATCTTTTTGGCTCAATGCTTGATGCTGGGCTGGCACCCAAAGTGCTCTTTTTGATGAAAAACCTTCTCGTGACTGTAATATATTTCATGTATTCCCATACACTTACAGTACATTCCACACAACCCCATGTAAAGACATGTGCAGATGCGTGACCAGATCAAGGAAGCCCATTCAAGGTGATTTTGTAAGTCTGTGCCAAGCGGGCCTCACTCTGTAAAAGCCTGATTCAGACAGGCATTGTGAAGGACAGCATAATGTGGACCCCTGCGCTCTGACTCATTCGAGCAGGTCTGGACAGGCAAGGGCAGCAGCACTGGAGTGAAAAACGACCTCACCTTCCTCCTGCTCTCCTCATGGTGATAGAGTCAGGAGAGAGAGAGAGATACAGAGAGACAGAGAGGGAGGGAGAGAGGGAAAGAGAGAGAGAGGAGGAGGGAGGGAGTGGGGAGACAGAATGGATGGGTGTGTTTGCATAGCTGTGTACACATTTTGTGTGTGTGTGTGTGTGTGTGTGTGTGTGTGTGTGTGTGTGTGTGTGAGAGAGAGAGAGAGAGAGAACAGATCAAGAGAGAGATAGACAGAATGAGAGTGAGTGGGAACTCTGTGTTTTGCCAGTAATTTATCATGCCAACCTTCCTGAAACCTTATTTAAATTGTGCACACACACGCACACACAGTGTGTGTGTGTGTGTGTGTGTGTGTGTGTGTGTGTGTGTGTGTGTGTGTACTTGTGTTTGTGTCAGGTCATGTTAGCAACACGTTAGGAACATGCTTTTCTCATGCCTATTCAAACAGACTAATTTACACATGCAAATTACCCTCATCTCAAACACCAGGCCATCTCATTTGCAAGAAGGGTCCAGTGATCCTTGACAATGTGTAAGATCTGACTGTTGTCATACACTTGATTGTATTACAAACGACTTACACAAAAACTTCAGAAATGCAATCACACTACGATGTGTGAATAGACAGATGACAATTTTACCCATTAATGGCCATATCAAATTAAGTGGTGCTCATAGCACTGCTAAAAGGGAATGTAATATAAATAGTATAGTGTGTGTGTGTGTGTGTGTGTGTGTGTGTGTGTGTGTGTGTGTGTGTGTGTGTGTGTGTGTGTGTGTGTGTGTGTGTGTGTGTGTGTGTGTAATCTAATCTAATCTATGGGAGCACTTTACTGTAGTGTCTCTACCATGCAGAAAAGTCATGGGACAAACACCCCAGTCTATCTTTTTCTCTTTTTTTCTCTCTCTCCATTCTGTTTCTTTCACGCTTTCTATCTGTTCCTCTCCTTTCTCTCCATCTCTATCTATCATTCTCCTTCTCTCTCTCCTTCATTCTCTCCCTCCATCGTTCTCTTTTTCCTTCTTTCTCTGCCTCAATAACCGCCCTACTGTTCATTTTGACGAAGCCCCTTGAAGGTTCTTTTTTCCCCCCCTCAAGTACAAATCTCCTAATTCTTCCACAGCCCTTTTCCCCATTTCAGTGACACTAATAAACCTCTAACCGTATACTACAGATCCAGAGCATTGCAGCCTTACCAGCTCTATTGATTAATGATGAGGGTGTGAGCGATCCCAGAAAAGCCCTCGAGAATGAACACACACACACACACACACACACACACACACATATTACACATTATATTATAAAATTGCCATCGGTGAACTTTAATTGACACAATAAATCAAAATCATGGGACTTTTTTTTTCTCCAACAGCACACAGCACTCTTCCCATACATACTTAATGCCCAGCGTGTACTGTATCTGCGACATACAGAAATTATGCATTAGAGTCAATACGGTGGATCGACAGCGAACGCTACTCTGAATCGCAGGCGGCGTACAGTGTGGAGCAAAACAGATTAATTACATAGATTCTGGATTGGGAAATAAAGCATATCGGATTATGTGAAGGATGGTGGCCTGCTGGAGTCAGATAAAAAAATAAAAAAATTCTGGTTGCCAGTCTGCACTGCGAGACTAGCAGAGGAGAACCTATGGAGAAGCACTATAAGCGTGAACCTGTCACTGTGTGTGTGTGTGTGTGTGTGTGTGTGTGTGTGTGTGTGTGTGTGTGTGTGTGTGTGTATGTATGTGTGTGTGTCTGACAAACGGCTTCAGTGTTGTGAGATAAACGTATAGCTATGAAGCATTACATTTGGTCCGTTAGCAGAGGCTTTCATCCAAATGAATGAGCACGTTCCGCATCTACTCCCCTTAAAGCACAGCCCTTGACTGTGCCCTTTTGCCCTGGATAAGTACCATATATCTGAATATATAGTGCATATCTTTTTGCCCCAGGAGTATGGGGACATCAGGCATGCTTTCTCTCTTTAGTCAAAGTCTAATCATATTGACTGAAAAAATCACCAATGCGTTTCTTCAACGGCTCAGTTATGCAACATTTGGCTGAAATCTCACTGCTATCTAGTTCCGCATATGTATCCCAGCACAACAACGACAAAAAAACCCTACAAGTTGGCCAGTCAAAGACTTGGCTCTTACAATGGCAGGATTAAAGCTGGAGTATAGATTTCAGCGCCGCTGGTTCGACTAAATGGCTTTAGATTGAGCCGTCGGATTGTTCAGCTGGTAGCCTTGCCATGCTGTCTGATCACTAGCCTTAAAGAATATCTATGAATAGCAATATAAGAAAAGGTTTGTCTGCGCTACTGATAAGGTAAAGACCATAACGGGCTCTCCTTGGCTTGGAATACATTCAGTTCCCTTATCGGGAGAGGAGATAAGCTGGGCCTCTTTTGGATGGTCAGGTGGCAGGCCTGCAGGCTTTTATCCAAACATGGATCTTTCTTTGTGTGTGGTGGTGGTGGTGGTTTGGTGGTGGTGGTGTGTGTGTGTGTGTGTGTGTGTGTGTGTGTGTGTGTGTGTGTGTGTGTGTGTGTGTGTGTGTGTGTTTGTGTGTGGCTTTGTGCCTGCTGTTGGAAACTCTCTTTCCCTACAATTCCTCCTCCCAACCACTGCCACAGTGAAAAAGTTCTTTTAAAAGGTGACAACAGATCCACCAGGGCTGTAGTCTGCTGTGTAAGAGAGTGGGCGAACGAGAGGGCAGAAGAGGAGAGGAGGAGAGGAGGGAGGGAGGGAGGCAGATAGATTATTAGCACCTCTCTCCTGCCAAAGCTCTGTCAACTTGGCAATTGACTGCTGTCCCTGTCCGGTGCTGAAATCGGTGCTGAAGAGCAGGCCCACAAGTTGCAGCTGACAGCTCCGGCGCTCTCCACCGCGTTTGGTGCTGAAATCCAGCTCACCGTAAACTGGGCCAGGTGTCGCTGTCCAAGAGGTGCTGAAAGATTTTGGCGGGAGGATAATGGATCGATTTGGGTACTTGTGTGTGCATGCGTGTGTGTCTGTGTGTGTGTGTGTGTGTTTATGTGTGTGTGTGTGTGTGTGTGTGTGTGTGTGTGTGTGTGTGTGTGTGTGTCCATGGGCTCTTTCATGGCCTGTTTGCTTTGGAACTGCCACATGTGACAGCCTCATCAGAGACTAAGAGGAGCTGACAGTGTAGCCAGAGAATGACAGAACCACACACACACACACACACACACACACACACACACACACACACACACACACACACACACACACACACACAAACAAAGACACAGACACACACACAAACAAAGACACAGACACACACTCACATAGACAAACAAAACCTAAATCCAAGTGACTACAGAGCCACTAAGCCAGGGCACTGGACCATAACACTGAGCGTGACTACTGAGGTATTACCACACATCCACCAATTTAATTTCAACAGCTGGCTCTATTAATAAAGCACACCACCAGCACGCTGTTTGAGATGGAGCTTTCCTAAGCTAATTTCATCATGGGCAAATCCGCGCAGCTTGCTAGCTGGTTTCGAGAGCCATGAACCAAGAATGGGAGAGGAACTGGAGACTGGATACAACCGAGATTCCGCGGCCTGAAATTGCACGTCGCCAGTCATGTGATCTTAATTCCTCTGTCATCTCGGAGCCTGGAGTCAACGAGCCAGCCAATCAGGAGAGAGGAACCGATGAGTCACTGACGTGGAGAAAGGATGTAGGTTGTGTGTGTGTGTGTGTGTGTGTGTGGGGATGGAGTAGGGATGGGAGGCAAAAAAGACACATCTATTTCTCTCTCTCTCTCTCTCTCTCTCTCTCTCTCTCTCTCTCTTTCTTTCTCTCTCTCTTGCCAGTGGCTGAACATGCCAGTCACCACTAAAGGGTGAAACAGTACAACTGCTCTAACTCGCCCTTTCACAACCACCCATCTCTTTTTCCCCATCTCTTCCAAACCCTCCTGTATATATCTTCTTTTTTCACCTCCCTCTGACTCCCTTCATGTCCTTCTCTTCCCTTCTCTCCATCTCTCACTTTCCCCCTCCCTCCCTCTCCCTCCTTCTCTCTCTCTCTCTCTCTCTCTCTCTTAGGCTCAGCCTCCAGCTGTCTAAATGTCATGTCGGAAAGCATTGTGGTGCTGGACGTTGCAGGACTGTTCTTCGGCCTTGTGTGTGTTTCAGTGGGGAGGTCATGTGTTTTGAGTGGGGGAGATAAACGCTGCTGCATGGCAGCCGCTGGAAAAAAAGCATCGGATGTCCATATCAGTGGCGAGCTTGCCAGAGACTGCCATTAAATATTGATGCACGCGGAGATGGGCTGCCACAGCTGGATGCACACTAACCCATGCTGTAAACACAAACACACACACACACACACACACACACACACACACACACACACACACACACACACACACACACACACACTGTAAACAGTCGTACACAAACAGCCACACAACAAACATGAATATGCACAGTAGTGGTGTTGCAAGCACATGCATACACACACACACACACACACACACACACACACACACACACACACACACACACATACAAGACAACACACATACACACAAGACAAAAACACAGATAAACAAACACACACATACACACACACACACACACAACAAAAACACAGATAAACAGACACACACAGACACACAGGCACACACACACTCACACACACAAAAAATCACTGGCGCAGTGGAGTGTGTGTCGGCTGTGGTGGAGCTGGGTAGCCCTAGAGTCCTGAGACAATGGCCTCAATTCAGATAGGTCTCCGTGGCTCTCACCCAAACATGGGCTCACACGAGCCAAGGCAGGCTGTTACATTCAGGCTAATGCCTTGTCACCACAAAGAGGGGAATAAAAAAATAAATAAAAACGAAACTGTTCCATCAGGGACACTGCCATCCTCCTCTCCCTAACCTTTCAGCCATACTGAGGCTGAGCTGTACAGAAATGAATGTTCCCAATTTTTGCTTTATGGGAATATGAACCATAACAATAGCCTCCAAGTGAATGTAGTTCATTTCCCCCCTTTTTAGTACCTGGACCATGACTGGGAGTGTGCAAATCCATTGTCAAAGACACTCTGTCTTATTAAAAACCCCAACTCTGAACAGGGAAAGGCTGGGCTTTTAAAAAAGCTACTGAAGAGAAGAGTGCCAATGGGCGGCAAATGAAATTTAATTCAGATAAAATTCATTTATGCTCTAAAAAAAGAAAGAAACACAAAAAGGAGAGAGACAGTGATGGAGATTCAGTGTGTCGGCTGTGTGTGAGTGTGAGCGTGTGTGTGTGTGAGCCTGTGTGTCTGTGTGTGTGTGTGGGGAGGTTACCATGGGACAATGGAGAAGAGTCGTTTGAAGCCCTTCAATAAGCCAACCTTCCCTGTCTTTCATGTTTCTAAATGAGAGAACAACTGTGAATGTTAACCACTATCCAGCGCCCCCTTTGTTCTCTCCTTTTAATCCAACGGTGAATGTGAAATGTGTGCCAGAGAAAACGTGGGGCATAGTGGGCGCAAAAGACGAGGGAACTGTCCATTTTCTTCATTTGTGTTAGTGTTTGTGTTTATGTGTGTGTGTGTGTGTGTGTGTGTATATGCGTGTGTGTGTTGTGCTCAAATGCCTCAGAGGCAAGAGGAAATAAGACTCAATGCAATAACAGAGAGGAACAGAACAGGCAGGAAGTGAAAAAGAGGGATGAGAGGAAGATACAGAATAGATGGAGACAGAATTGAAAAGAAGACAGGCAATGAGTGACTGTGAAAGAGAGAGAGAGAGAGAGAGAGAGAGAGAGTACACAGTAATAGTGTTGTCACGATACCAAAATTATGACTTCGATACGATACCTGCCATAAATATCACGATGCTCGATACTGAAACGATACTACGGTGAAATCCTAAGATATCTGGAAAAGAAAGGACTCATACCTCCTCCAAGTGTATTGAGTCATTTGTGTTGAATTCGGTGCACTTTTGTAGTGTGCAGGTCAATTCTGGGTTCTAAACTTATTTTTTATAGTCAGTAAAATAGTAGGCCTACTTTGTGTGATTAAGTCCTTTATTGTTTGTTATAGTTCATTTACATTGTGTTGTGTTTAAGCAATAAAGAAGCTTTAAATAGCCAAACTAGGCTAGATCAAGGTCAGTGTTGAAATTACTGCATGCAAATCACTAAATGCTATGCAGAGGGGCCTAATGTTTAGGCCATCTGATGTACAGTATTGATTGGTTTCATCAGGTCCCTTTCCACAGGTGTATTAATCAAGCACCATGCAGTCTGCATTGATAATCAGGGTGCTTGATTTTTTACACCTGTGGAAAGGGACCTGATGAAACCCATGAATAGGCTACCCTAGGCCTTCCCGTGTTCATGGGATTTCTTTGACGGTTGCAAAGGGAAAAATGTGAGGATAGTCTTCTTTGCGCCCAGTGTACAAGTACGACGTTCCAACCACTCAGGTCTTCGTCAGATAGGCCTACACCATTAGCTGTTGCAATATATCTGTGTGCATTCCTACATTACGTCTATTTCTTTGATAACATGATTTGCTACCACGTAACAATAAGCCGCTATTATTATTAGGACTCAACACGCGGTGGTAATATATGCTGTGGGTTTTAATTAGCGCATTTCGGGTAGCCTATCCTACATCTGGGCAATAATTATTGAACAAATTGCAGTACATGCCATGCCAGATATTACCAGTAGTACTGACCGAACATGAAATAGATTGTTTGGTAGTGTTGGTAATGTTATTCTGGCGTGAACATTGCGCTTTCATCACGTTAGCACCCTATGATTACAGCTCATTATGTCTCGTCAAAATGATTACAGCTCGTTATGTCTCGTCAAAATTCATTGATGAAGGAAGGTTCGCTTTATCCCAGAGAACCATAATCGTTTCACTTAGGCTAGACTAAAACAGAATAGAAGAGAAGAACTTGGCACTAACCATGTAGTTGTGTTTTCTATAGCATATTTCTAACCTGTCGTTCTTTGAACTCTTTAAAAATGTTGGGATATGTCTGCCAGGTGTTTAGCCAAGTTCCACGCGTAGCCTACTGCTTTTAAAAGACTTTGAAACATATTTTACAAACGGGCCTCTGTGTACCTGATGGCTTGCCTTCACTATTCGCGATGTATCCTAAATAGTTCCAGATTTCACATCACCTTTGTTTTATCCACCAGGCGGGGACTGTCGGCAAAGAACTATGTTTGCGTTGCTGCGCCAAGCACTCACTCAGAGCTGCCTGCTTGACACGCCCACTTGCCTAGATGCGTGCAAAGAGCAGTGAGAGCAGCAGTTCACACAGACACAGAACGTTATTATTTTAATAAAGTATCGATTCTAAAAACGTCGGAAATCGTATCGTTTTTTGCGTGAAGGCATCGTGATACCTTTTTAGTATCGATACACCGTGCAACACTACACAGTAATTTGATTACTTCATGAATTATGCCTAAATAAGTCCCCCTGACAGCCAGGGCTGATGTCTTGCTGTAGGAGTTGCGTTGTGGGAATGAGGAGGATGAGGAGGACAAGGGAGAGGAGGATGAGGAGGATGAAGAGGACCAGGAGGACCAAGAGGACGAGGATGACGAGGAGGAGGTGGTGTCTCTGGAGCCCCAGCTCTGCCAGAGAGCCTTCTGGTCCCCACACCACGCGCCACACGCTGCCCTGACACGGAGCCATGGAGCATGAAGCATGCTCAGTCACTGCCCTCCACACAACAGAGCCAGAGAGCAAGGGAGGGAGAGAGGGAGGGAGAGAGGGAGGGATGAGCGAGGGAGGGAGGGGCATTATCATCCGCTCTCTGTCTTTCTCTCTCTTTCTCTCTCTCACAGCATCCTTCCTTTCCTCTGTTGCTTTTCTCTCCTCTCTTCTCTTCTCTCTCTATCATCTCCTAGTCCCTCTCTTCTCTTCAATGAAAAGCATACACAAGAGATTCCATGTATTTTATCTCATTCTCACTCATTCTCAGTGGCAGAGCCAGTGTTCATTTACACATAATGCCCACCCAAAACATACTCACACAAAAGCACAAAAGCACCACAATCATCACGCCTCGGAAAAGGATCCGAACACAACTGCAAACACATCTTTCCTCTCTGATTCAGACTTCTTGACAGAATGGAGGCAGAGAGAAGCAGAGAAGCGGAGCTACCTCTGAAGTTGCCCTCAGCGCACCACAAAACATCTCTCTCTCTCTCTCACACTCTCTCTCTCTCTCTCTCTCTCTCTCTCTCAAAAAAAAAAAAAACATCTCTCTCTCTCACACTCTCTCTCTCTCTCTCTCTCTCACTCTCTCAGCGCACCACAAAAAAACATCTCTCTCTCTCTCTCACACTCTCTCTCTCTCTCTCTCTCTCACTCTCTCAGCGCACCACAAAAAAACATCTCTCTCTCTCTCTCTCTCTCACTCTCTCTCTCTCTCTCTCTCTCTCTCTCTCTCTCTCTCTCTCTGTGGCGCTGGCAACCCCACTCCTCCCATTCTCCGCTTCTACTTCTGTCCTCTGAGACTAGTCGGACAACAGCTGAGGTCCGGAATGACACTTACCACTGACGGGGGAGAGGCTAAAAAGGACGACTAACGTTACACCGTTGAGCGTCCGTTCGGACCGACTAAGCCCATCAGGCTCACTTTTGCCATGTGGAGCGTACCGACTGGCGTGCGCGCGCGCGTGCACACACACACACACACACACACACACACAAACACACAAACACACACACAAAAGTACACAACCATACACATAAGCAAAGACACACCTACTTTTTTCCAGTAAAAAAAATAGACTAAATACAGATAAAACAGCTCAAACAACACACCATAATCAAGTTGTACGTGAGTAAAATCGCCTACTATCTTCGCTTAGCAGGTAGAGCACAACCCATAATATACCATGTGTACAGCCAGAAAGCCAAAGCAGAAATACAAATTTAAAAAAGCTCTCTCTCTCTCTTTCTCTCTCTCTCTCTCTCTCTCTCTCTCTCTCTCTCTCTCTCTCACACACACACACACACACACACACACACACACACTGTGAGTTCAGCTCCATTATGGTACCTTAACAGCTGTGAGGTTGCCAGCTTCGTGGCAGCCTTCAGGAGTAGGCAGTGCAGTACACTAGACCAAGAAGGATGGATGGGCACTCACCTGGCAGCACGCTTTTCCCTCCTGGGGTCGAGAGGCGAAATCAGAGCCTAACCAAAGCGGAGCTGGGAGAGCAGGAGCAGGAGGAGGAAGAGGAGGAGGAGGAGGACGAAGAGGAGAGCGTACAAGAGGAGCGCCTTCCTTTAGGTCCCGCTGAGAATCTGAGGCGTGCACTTCCTGTCTCTTTCTCTCTCTCTCTCTCTCTCTCTCTCCCTCTCGGTTTCTCTCACACGTGCGCATGCACACACACGCGCACACACACACACACACTCACGCAGCAGTGACTCTCTCTCTCTCTGTCTCTCTCACACTCAGCCTCGATTCAGCTTCTCTTCCCGCCCATCGACCCCCCAGCCCCCTCCCACTTCCTCTCCCCCTCTCCCACTCCCTCCCCCTCTCCCCCTCTCCCTCGCTCTCTCTTTCTCCCTCTCCCTCATGGTCTCTCACTCTTTCTCACATGCTCCCTCACACCCTCATGCACACATGTGCAAATGCCAAAGCCCTCTCTTATTCCCTCTGCTCCCTTTCTCTATATTTCAAAAGCACACACACACACACACACACATTCACATTCCTACTTCTTCTCTCTCTCCTGCTCACCCATCTTTTTTGACACATGCTCTGTGTTGCGTGCTATTTATACACTTACCCAACTCAACCCTCCTCTACACCAGTACTTTAAGTGGGAATACACAAACACACAAACACACAAACACAGACACAGACACACAGACACACACACACACACACACACACACACACAAATGCAAACACAAACAAGCCCTTACTTGTGTGTGCACATCCATTAACCTTTCTCTTTCTCTTTTAAGTAGAAAAAACCTTTTCCTCTAATATATTCACCATCTGTCCATCTCTCATTTTTTGTTCTTCTTTAATTCATCTTTATACCTCTCCCTCTCTCTACCTCTTTCTCTCCCTTTCTCTACCTCTCTCTACCTCTTTCTCTCCCTCTACTGTATCTCCCTCTTTCTCTACCTCTCTCTCTCTCTCCCTCTGCTTTCTTACATTCTCTTTAGTTCATGCAACTCACGTCTCCATTGCTGAGAGCCACGGAGGAGACACATTCCCAGGTATTTAGAAATGCCTCCGTCATCTTGACTCTCTCTATCCCTCTCTCTCTCTCTCTTCTCTCTCTCTCTCTCTCTCTCTCTATCTCTATCA
Organism: Alosa alosa; assembly: GCF_017589495.1. Taxonomy (NCBI): domain Eukaryota; kingdom Metazoa; phylum Chordata; class Actinopteri; order Clupeiformes; family Clupeidae; genus Alosa; species Alosa alosa. Next base: position 17,988,946 of record NC_063205.1, read on the forward strand.
CTCCCTTGCTGTCTTTAAAAATAGAAGAATGTATGCCTATGTGAGTGTAACTACTGCAATAACTTACAGGAAATCCAGCAAAACAGAGCAAAACACCAAAACAGTGATCGCCGTCCAAATGCTATTTAACAAAGGTTAACACAGTGACTTTTCATCTCATTTTCAATCTTAAAAAGCATTTCTACACGCACACACACACATATACTGTATACACTCACACACACACAGACACACACACACACACACACACTTTGGTCCTGACTGACTGATATCTGATGACAGCGTTGTGCGCAGATCTAAATTAAGGAGCGGCAAATTAGAATGCCCTTCAAGGACGCAACCTTTGAAGAGGTAGATCCTCGAAGACTGCGGCAGCCTGAAGGCGCGGAGGGATTCTGCCTTGCTTTGGGGTTAGGGACTTTTCAGATAGATCCTGAATTTCATTAACCTGCCCGACCGCATATCCTCTGCTGACCGCAGTGCCTGGCCTGCATCCTGACCAATGAAGGATGTGCAAGAGTCCCAGGACTGTAGTGCACCAGGGTCTCCTTTCCTCTTTGCCCAGATGTTCTTTTCTATGATCTACAGTCTACAGCCATCTCTTCTACCATGCCAATGAGCTTAGCCCTAAGGCCACTATGGCATACTATGTGTGTGTGTGTGTGTGTGTGTGTGTGTGTGTGTAGTGTGTGTATGTGAGAGAGAGAGAGAGAGAGAGAGAGGGAGAGAGAGAGAGAGAGAAAGGGAGGGGGAGCAGATGCTCATTGTTTAAATGCAGTGAGCAGATGGTACAAACATGAAAGGACAGGTTTGTCAACTCAGTCTCTCTTTGTCATTCTCTTCTGCCCTCACTGCAATTGAATTAATCTCTTTAAGTAACGATATTTACCAACTCTTCTCATATCACAAGGCTACCTCAATTAGTGCCCAATACCTTGCAAACATTTCAGCAATAGCAGATACAAACTGGACAGAGATGCGGAGAGGTGGATCCCAGATGGGGTCCGAGCGTTCTGGCTCCCCATCATCTTTAAAGTCACAGGTAATGACCAGCTGAGCTGCTGGGGGAGAAAGGCGGCGGTCAAGAACCGCAGGAGGTCCTTCAGGACACAGCTCATCAGGCTGATAATCACACACTGACAAAAAACACACTCACAAGCCCAGGGTTAATGATTGACCATAAACATAGGACACACACACACACACACACACACACACACAGACACACAGACACACACACTGACATACACACTCTTGGGCAGAATCAGGCAGACCAGGAGAACTGTGTCGCACAGGTTGTTAAATCTGTTTGTTACTGTCAGAGCAGTGGGCAGGGTTTGTGTGTGTGTCTGTGTGTGTGTGCTTGTGTTTTTGTGTATGTGTGTGGTTGTGTATTGAGGCCAGCTTGTTGTGGGGCTATGGATTGGACAGGACTACCAGGATTTATCATGTTTCTGCCTCAGTGGGCATGAAGGCTAGCCGTAATGAGCAAGAAGGAGAGGTGAGAGAGAAGAGAGAAAGAGAGAGAGAGAGAGAGAGAGAGAGAGAGAGAGAGAAAGAGAGAGAGAGGTGAGAGATGTAGAGAGAGAGTGGGGAGAGTGATGTAGGGAGAGATAGAGAGAGGGCAATGATCTAGAGAGAGAGAGAAAGAGAGGAGAGTGATGAGGAGAGAGAGAGTTATGCTGTTTTGCTTGTGCTTTGGCAACACTGTATCTACAGTCCTGCTAATAAAGCAACCTTGAATTGAATTGAATTGAGAGAGATAGAGAGAGAGAGAGAAAGAGATAGAGAAAGAGAGAGAGAAAGAGAGAGAGAGGAAAATAGAACAAGATCATGGGCCAGTGCATCACTGGTACTACAACTCTGTTGCTATGATGCATCTACCATGCACACACACCCACACACGCACACAAACAGATACACACATAAACACAAACACACACACCCACAAACAAACACAGGGGCTAGGAGATTTTTTCCTCTAACTCAACAACAGCAGATTCAGCATTTTCAGAATTACTCCCTGACAACAGTGATCTGGCAAGACTCTCTCTCTCTCTCTCTCTCTCTCTCTCTCTCTCTCTTTCTCTCTCTCTCTCTCTCCCTCTTTCTCTGCTTCTCTGTGCAGTCCCAGAAGACACTTTCAAAAATATCCTTACTAGAGGTCAACCTCCCTATGTGACAGGCAGCCAATCCCACTTTGACCACAAAACCAACTGAATGGCCTCAATCACCACTCAAATGACATATATAGTGCCCCCTAGGGAAGGGGTTAGCCTTTAACAAACCACTAACGACCTTTAACCAGCTAAGGTCACAGCGTTTGTACTCACATGCAGATAAGGACATGTAGACATTAGAGAGCGATCCTTATCAGGTATCCAACCTTAAGCTATACCTTTGGAGGTTACTGGCAGACACTGTTTCATCCTTTCAACATGGTGTGTGTGTGTGTGTGTGTGTGTGTGTGTGTGTGTGTGTGTGTGTGTGTGTGTGTGTGTGTAGGGGTTGGTAGGGGAGATTCATTTCCATGGAAACATTTGTACTCATGGCTGGACTGTGATGTGCATTGATCTGTTTTATGGCCTCTGGGCAGGTGGTCAAATGTCCGCACAGTGGAGAGACAGACTGTATTGTTTTACGGCTTGATGGATGTGCTGTTTGCTCCTCAATGATATAATTGGAAGTGCACATGCAAAAAAAAGAAAAAACTAGAGCATACATACACTGTATGCGCACAAACAAGGAAGGTATACACCAAGAGGCTCAATAAGAAGCTTAAGCAAATATTAAATCCTAGTATTTTGAATTAATCCATTATTTGTCATTCCCCAAACTGGATGGGAACTGTCAGTATTGGAAGCTTCAGGCCCCAGGAGCACACTAGACTAGTGAGAGTAGCTTCTGCCAAAAATGACAAACTAAAAACAACAAAAAAACAAAAAAACATCAAAACAAAAGATGGAAGGAAAAAACAATGATGCTGAAGGAGACAGAAAACAGAGAGACTTTATCAAATCTTTGGGGGCTGTGGTGCATCTGGAATTACTGGGCGAGGTCTAGTTTACCTCGAGAAAGTAAATTAACAACGGAACTGTGGGCTGCCAACCAAATGAAGAGAAGCTCCGAGATGAGGGGTTCTCATCTCTGCCAACAACCAGCAGCGCCAATTCAGAGCCTCTTCACAAAGAGGGAAAGAGAGAAGGGTGGGGGTGGGGAAAGAGTGAGAGTACGAGTGAAATGAGAGAAAGAAATGAAGGAGGTAAAGAGACAGAGATAGATGGAGGCAAGGTGTGTGAAAGAAATAGAAAGCGAACCAGTGAATGTTTGAGTGAGTGACAGATAGAGTGAGAGAGAAAAAAAGATAGGGGAGGGGAGGTTAGTGGGCGAAAGAGGAAAGAAGGAAGTAAGAGAGAAATGTATTGTGCCAAACACAGGAAAATGGTGATCAAAGCAAGCTGGCAAGGGAGGGCCCTGAGCCAAGCAGAAGGTCAAGGACATCAGGTCAGCAGCAGAAACCCTGCAGAGGAGCACCTGGCTGGCTTCATTAGACAGACACAGTCTGCTCTCTCTCTCTCTCTCTCTCTCTGTCTCTCATTCTCTCTCTCCAAACCTCTTGGAGAAGAGGAGGGAAAAAATCTCAAAATGTTCCCCACACTTCAGGGTTTCAGCAGTCGCTCTCAACTTCCAAGCAGAAAAGCCTGTTACTGACTACCAAAGAAGTGACTCTCTCTCTCTCTCTCTCTCTCTCTCTTCCTCCCACTGGAGATTGTTGTGCAGGTTTGAGTCGATGAGACTCTACAGTAACTGAAATCCTCTGCTCTGTCTCTGTTTCTCCTTCCTGGAGATCTCAAGTGCACTCTGCTTGCTTGCTACACTGGGCTGAGTTGTTTTGAGACGATGTGGAGTCACTTATTATGTTTTCAGAGAGTCACTGGTGGCTCAGAACCAGGGGTGTGTTTTGACACCTGCGCAGGGACTGTGTGCACTCGTGTCAACACTAACAGGAATGTGAGGGACAGGTCGGTATTTTTGCACATCGGGACGTTGATAACAGCACACTACAGTTAACCAAACAGGTTTTTGTTTTTTTTAAAGCAAATTAGTTTAATTACTTTTACGTTTTTTGAACCACCTCCTTTACAGAAATGTCTTTCTCTGACTGGAAGTGACATCACAAATCATTAACAACGAAGTGAAAACCACACCTCTCAATTGAGATTGTTCAAAAACACATTAAGTATTGCTTACTGGGTATAAATAAACATTGATGAACATATGAATTTATAACAAACTTAAGTGACATCGCACAACAGGAAGGGACTCCTCTGACCTCACCAGCGGGCACCTCTGTCTCCTCCCCCTTCGTTAGGCTCCTTTGTTCACCTGAGTGGCGATGCACGGGGAGGGGGGGCGGTAGCAGCAGCTTCTCGCCAATGGAGAGAGCTCGAGTGTGTGGCGGGATGGCAGAAACTTTAGCTAATTACCAACGAGGGCTTAATTACGGCCAGCCCGCTCCAGCAGCAGGAAGCAGCCAGAGACTCGAGGAACGGCGGGCGGAGGAGGAGATGATGGGGTGGTGGTGGTGGAGTTGGGGTTGGAGGTGGCATTTGGCTCCTGAATGCGGAGGCCTCTTCTCTCTCTTTTCTGTAGGCCCACCCGCTCGCGTCCTTTCAGCCCTTGCAGGTGCCTCTTTCACAGGCTGCACCCCCAACCACCACCACCACCACCACCACCCCATCTCCTTGTCTCCCTGTGACAAAGCACCTGCGGGCCCCTGTCATAAGCCAACAGCAGCGACACATCGCAGATGTGCCTCATATCAGTAGAGGTGATGATATGGAGAAAGAGGAGAGAGAGAGAGAGAGAGAGAGACAGAAACAGAAACAGAGAGAGAGAGGAAAGGGATCCAGCAGGAATGAGAGAGAGAAAGACAGAAAAAGAGGTGAGATAAGGAAGAGAGGGAGATGGGCCAAAAGGAATAGAAAGAGAAACAGAGAGAGAGAGAGAGTGGACAGAGATTAAGAGAGGGAGACACGGAGGAATAGAGGGGGAGAGACATTGTCTGTTGTTGTATCAAGATAGGCCTGGAGGTCTGCATTAAAAAGCACTAAATCACTAGTCATGCTGATTAAAGCAGTGTCTTCAGCATGTGTTGCTAATTTTCAACTTCTCTACATTACAGCAGTCAGGAGACTGTTTAACAGCGAAGAAAGAATCACCATCTCATCGCTCATGCCAGACAGAGAAGGCATTTAAGACTTTTCATTTTTTTAGTCATTCAGAGGAACTTGTTTGACCCTCAAGACCTCAAGCCAACGGGCACTCATCCACAGGGAACACCAGGGGTCAATCAGGAGGACATCGTTCTGCCTCCTTACCCTTATCATTAGCTCCACCCCTCCTCCCTGTCTCTATCTCCCTCACACACAGATTTTTGCTTTAAGCTGTGCAGTTTCATGAAATAATATTCTTTTACATGACACATACTTCTCACACCAAGCAGTTGATCAAAACCATATTATAACAGACAAAAAACCCCCACTAATACCAAGGACAAACAAACCACTACAAAACAGAGTGTAGCTATGACTGTTGCAGTATGCAAATCAAGAAATCCAGATCATACATGTAAACAAAGAAAAACTACCAAGAGAAAGTGTAAAAGTGGAGGTAAAAAGGAGATCTGTGAAAGTTGAATGTGACATAGATAGATAGATAGATAGATAGATAGATAGATAGATAGATAGATAGATAGATACTTTATTGATCCCCAAGGGGAAATTCAAGAATTCAATATCATGCCATGGGATAGTATGGACTTACAGATGTGACACTGGTCCTTGTGAGTTCAAAGAAGCAACCCAATTTGATAATAATCTCCTAAAAAAATAGAGGATTTTTGTGTTTATTGCTACTGACGTCAAATTATATGAACATGTTGTACATCCATATAAAGTGGGGCTTGGTGCAGCCCCACCCCCCTGCTTCCCCCAGACTCGTGGCAGTGGACTTTGGTAGGTCTGGGTCTTCGGCAGCCGCAGGGTCCCTCGGGCAAGAACAGAGTGAGGGATTAGAGGGGATTTGCAGACCAGTCCTTAGCCTTCACTATGGCAGCCAGGGCCCTGATAATTAAATTACCTCGCGAAGCTGACCACATCTGAGTTTACAAATATGGCTGCCTATTTTCAGGGTGTCATCAGCAATGTTGAGCTGGAAATAGTGCATCGTTCTCACCGGTGGGTATGAAGGGCAGACAGAGGAGAGAATGTCATTGAAGAAACTTTCTGCAAACAAAATTATTTGAGCTGAACTTGGAGCTTGATTAGAAGTGTGGTTTGCGTGGATTGTATTGCAGAAGGCAGAGCAGCTATAAGATATGTAGTGAGTAAAATGATCATACCGCTGATAGAACAAGTTGGCTTGGAAGAACAGACGAGGGGAAGACTGAAAAGAGAGAGATAGACAGACAGACAGACAGACAGGTAGGAGTGTATGTTGACAGAAATAGAAACAGATTTGTGAGAGGAAAAGATGAAGACTGACACAGAGGCAAAAAATAGAGGCAGATAAGGAGACAGAGTCAGAAGGCTGGGAAAGATTGAGAGAAAGAGAGAGAGCAAGAGAAGAGAAGAGAGTGAAGTGTGTGTGTGTGTGTGTGTGTGTGTGTGTGTGTGTGTGTGTGTGTGTGTGTGTGTGTGTGTGTGTGTGTCCCCGTGTCTGAGAGAGTGGTGTGTAGGTAGAAGTAGTCATGACCGCGAGGAAAAGCTGTCACTGCTCAACCCCAGCACTCCCTCTTGTGTTCACTCTCATTCACACACATGCTTCAGCACCAATACACACACACACACACACACACACACACACACACACACACACACACACAGTGTCACATACACTCAACTTTAGTGCATCTGTCTTTTATAAAAAAAAAAACAAATGGCAGCACCCACACATACAACAGCACTAAGACCATCCAAAACAACTGACGACCCCCATTTAAATGAGACTGTGTCCCTCACCATCAGCACAGCACAGCTAATTGCTGAGGGTCATTGTCATTATTAAAAACCCGGTTGTCATGGATTATTTTACATAACGCCGCCCCCCCCAACCCCCCTCCGACAAAATGAATACAGACACCCACTCTCTCCGATGACACTCCTCATTACTGTCTTTGGCATGGACACTAGGTCAGAACTGTGTGAGAGAGAGTGAGAGAGAAAGAGAGAGAGAGAGAGAGAGAGAATGAGAGAGGTAGAGAAAGAAAGAAAGAAAGAGAAAAAGAAAGAAAAAAAGAAAAAAGAAAGAAAGAAAGAAACAGTGTCATTGCTGTCTATTGTATGGGCACTAGCCCTACAACCCTCTTTGGCACGGTCAAAACTGTGTGTCAAAAAGATAGAGAGAGAGGGAGAGAGAGATAGTGAGTGAGAAAGAGAGAGACAGAGAGAGAGTAAGCGTGAGAGAGAAAGACAGAGTGTCATTGCTGTATGGACCAAAACCCTTGGTTATGGACAGTGAGTACACACATTACTCCTTGTCAGCTCCACACTGGGACGACCGAGGCTCTCCCTTGACAGCTTTTCAACATAAAGCCTCCTTCCCACTCTATTATTATTCCTTGCTCTGAGTATTGACATAGCTAGAGAGCCAAGGTGCGGAGAATACAAATGAGTGTTACATATCATGCCATACCGTAGATACACACAGCAGCACGTCTCATATTGCCTGTCTGGCCACAACATTCAGGCATAATTAATTGAAGTCTGATTGTATAAGCAGGGTTCAGGTACGTTTTTCTAATTTGAGCTTTGGGGCGAAACATTAGCTTGATGGCTCGCAGGGTTTCACAAGGGGGGGAGAATGATTCATCTTCTTATAAGATGGTTACCTAGGAATCACAGACAGGAGATGCCGTATTATTTTCAGGCCTAAGCAATATATATATATATATATATTATATTCAATATTATTTTACTTTACTTATTCATTCATGAGATTTTCCCTCGCTGCCATGGCAACAGTACAAATTGATATAACCGATTAGGCTGATGGAGTCAATATCCTTGTGCGCAAACACAGGCAGACAACCATACATACACACACATAATAAACACACACACACACACACACAAACACACACACACACGCACAGAAGACACACACGTGTGTGTTTCTCAGAGGAGGTGGTGATGGGGATAGATCACCGTCTACCTGCCACTAAGCAGCTCATTATGCAGCCCTGACTGAGCAACTCAAACTCCAACACCTGTGTGCTGGAGGAAGGAGGGGAACCTCCCCACAGAGCCTCAAACAGATGTTCCCCAGGACTGTTGAGCATGATTGATGTCTCCGCTAAGGTGTCAGGTAGCGAGATAGAGTGAAAGAGAGAGAGAGAGAGAGAGAGAGAGAGAGAGAGAAGAGGAAGGGAGAGAGAGAGAGAGAGAGGAAGGGAGAGATAGAGAGAGGGAGAGAGACATGGAAGGAGTCACCTAGCAACTCTCACTTTTTTCCAGATTTTACATCAGAAAAAAAACATAAAGACAGCTTTACTGCAGGAAGTATAACATGGGAAGGGCTTGAGCATATCTTCTCTCGCCTGTCAAACATCTGAAACATGTCGCAAGCTGAATTTAAATCCACATAAATAAAAAACAGGAATCAGGTGGGGGGGTTGACAACATGAACACATGCCTTTCAAGAACATCGAGTTGGAAATCACCTTGGTCCAGTGCTGGTCAGTATTTGTGTCGAGCCTGGGTGTGTGTTACAGGGTGTGCAGCGTGAGCTGGGAGCTCCAGGCAGGAGAGCGTGCTGCACTTCAGCGGGAGAAATCCCCCCATTAGTGTCACACAGAGAATGGAGACACACCCTCCTCCTCTTGTATCCCTCCTCCTCCTCTTCTCTCTACACCATCACCAGCAACCGCCCCCACACTCCAGTCACCTTGGAAATGTCCTTGACGAGCCACCATCCCCAATCTGTACGTGAGTGTGTGTGTGTGT
>NC_063205.1:18000450-18007950 GCF_017589495.1 Alosa alosa
TAGTCAAACTCCTTAAATCGTGAAGGTGAGAAAACATGGAGCCCACGTCAACCCAGCCTCACTTACTATGGATCCGTCCGCATGTGCTTATCTGCTGCTTTGCATTCAAAATAGCCGAGGCTCTTCAATTTTGTAGTGTAGTGAATGATACACCCTATCGAATATGCTTCAGCATTCAGATCTATTTAACACACATATTTTGTCTTCTTTCAGGTTCAGTCTTTTATCCTTGGTGTGGCATTTCTGAGTGTGGCTGTGGAGTACTTGTGCGTGGGATGTGTGTGTGTGTGTGTGTGTGTGTGTGTGTGTGTGTGTGTGTGTGTGTGTGTGTGTGTGTGTGTGTGTAGGGGGAGTAAAGGGGTTAGCTGCTCATTTGGGGGATGAGAGGGGTCGCGGGTATCCTCTCTACCCACTCTGGCATTTCTAATGAAAGGAGGCAGACCGACGCAGCCAGAGAGGCTTTTGAAGAGCAAGAGAACAGAGACCAACCTTTCGCTCCAAGGTCACCCGCAAGATCACCCGCTGCTTTGGGCTCGACAGAGGACGATTCTTCACGGATCCGGACAGACGGATGTGGATGTCGGCCAGAGACTCAGCTGTGTTACTGTGGGGCAGAGAGAGAGAGAGAGACAGAGAGAGAGAGAGAGAGAGAGAGACAGAGAGAGAGAGAGAGAGAGAGAGAGAGAGAGAAAGAGAGTGGGAGAAGAAATGTCATTGAGACCAACAACAGAAATACACAACATCTGGTCATAACCCCAAGTCACATACTATTAGACTCAAACTGCAGAGTCGCCCTGCCTGGGACCTCACAGTGGACACCATGATTGAAATAAAGACCTCCAGTCGCTCAACAGCAAGTAAACAACAACACAGGAAAACTAATGGATAAAAAACTCAATGTCAACAAACAGAACACATACAGATATAACTGGATTTAGCAATCAGGAAAAGGGATACTGTTTATACAGATAAACAAACAGATAAACACAACAGGTATGCTTGAAGTTGCATTATAAGCTTCCTTGTCAGAACAGACCATGGAAACAGACCGAGTTTTGTTTTCCGTCTTGTTTTGTTCACTGTCTAACAAATCGTGTCTATCTGTCAATCGGGTGGGGTGGGGGTGTTATTGACGGAACTCTTTCACAGCCGATCAGCTGTGTTCATAAGGGATGCTGGTGAAATCGAACCACCCAACTCCCACCCACACACAGGACTACCCCAGGATGCGGAGCAGCTGGGCCTCTCCTTCCCACAGATGTTGCCTGTCGCTGGGGGTGCGGCTGTGCAGGAATGCCTGGGGTAGGGGAACATCAGGGGGGAATCTCTTTGTGGTTGGTCTCGTGAAGTGAAGAATTGCTTAAAGAGCACTAACGGACACATTCAATATCTCTCTTGAGGCTCTGTGCATTGCACATATGCAGTGTGCAGCCAATAGGAACAAGAGAAAGAACAAGAGGTAGACAAGAAGGCTAATGTTATCATGGTGGCTAATGCTAGAGGCTAATGTTAGCATGGTGGCTAATTTGACCTTCATAGATTATGTAAAATGTCATTACTTGGGGGAATCATTTTCTGAAGCAGTCAGTAGATAAAGTGGCCAGTCTGTCATAATGATCTATGGCTGAAGAGGCTAAAATACGCATGCTAAGTAATTGCTACAAAGGTCATGGAGGGAATAACCCTTGAGCAGTTTTGTAGTCTCTAAAGTGCAATTGATAGCAAATTTACCGACAAGCATTGTACTTAAGTTCTCCAACCTTGCCTTTTAGTTTACAATCTCAGGTGGAAAAACAGCCCATAAAAGTAATTTGTCCTTGTCAGACCATATCTACCTTGTTATCAATGAAACGAGGAACTATCAGCTTCATCAGAGGGAAGGAATGGTTAGAGAGGGTGCTGGCTAGGGGGGTGGAGAGAGGGGGAGGGTGGCGTGAGATTCTTCTCTATTACCTCTTTGGCTCTTTGATGCTCAGATTAAAAGCTACTGCTTTAGGCGGACAGGTGTGGGAAAGGCACACCGTGGAGAGAAAATGTATTCATTCGCAAATAACACACACATGACACAAATACACACACACACACACACACACACACACACACACACACACACACACACACAGGCATACGGCTGGAGGCCTCTTTGTATGAAGCCAAGCTCTTTAACGCCAGAATAAATAAACCCTCTGTGGATCAGAGACAAAATGCCAAGGTCTGATTTACTAGCCTGAGCTCCCTTGGGTTAGAACAGGTTGGAAGTCAGCCAACAAAGGAAATATAACATTATTCAGATCTAAAGAGTTCATTATGGGAGATCTTTCTTTTGAATGTTAAGAGTAGACAGCAAGTGCTTGAGTCCTATTAATAGCTGCCTTGTCCGTGGTGCTGTATTATCCTCACAGTGACATTCTTTTTGGAATATTAAGTGTTAAGCATGTTAAGCTGAGACATGACGATATCACGCACAAGGTTCTACCATTTTGACATTCATTCAGAATTGATTAATTCTCTGAAGGTTTAATGGTTTATAATAGTGGTGGTGGTGGTTAAATGCAGAACTATCTCCAGTGTTTGGTCTCTAGTGCATCTTTATGCTGACACACATGCAGTCGCCTGATGGTGATGGGGTTGTCTAAGAGTCTCAGTGCGGAACGGCAGCTTTGAAATCCCCGACTCGTTTGCTGTGGAGCTGCCAGGTGCTCCAGCTGTTAGAAAGAAGTGAATGGATGCCGCCCTGTAATACAGAGACACTTGGTGTGGAGGATTCACACAGCTCCTAGCTCCACACAGTCCCTAGTCGCTCACTCTCTCTCTCTTTCTTTGACTATCTTCCCATTTGTCTTCAGCCCTTTTCTTTTGCATTCTCTTTCTGTCACCTCCCTCTCTCTGGTTGCAAAATTCCGGCAAGTTTCAAAGTTGGAAACGTTCCATCTTCTCTCTCCTCCCTCTCTGACGCTCCTTGTGTCGTCCTCTCCTCATCGGACACTCATTGAGGAGAACACGCTGCTCCTAACACCGTCACCTCCTCCGTCTGTCATCACTGCTTTCACTGCATCTCTCTTTTTTTCACTCAACCTGTCTCTCTCCAGCGTGCGCATTCTCCTCCATTCACCGCCCTCTCTGATGCTCCTTCTGTCATTCTCTCCTTCCATCCTTCCCTCTCTCTTTCTCTCTCTCTCTCTCTCTCTCTCTCTCTCCACGTTCTACTTCTGCTCCTGCAGCCTCAGGGATCGATGGGTAAGTGATCGATCTGACAGCTCCTGCGGACTGTGTGGGTGGAAACAAATGGCGCGGGGAACGCGCAGCGACGGCACCATTACGATATTCAAACAGCCGGCCTAATCTAAATGAGGGTTTGTTGTTTGTTTGTCTGTTTGTGTGTTTGTTTGTTTGCTTCTGTTCGTTGCCCCGTCGCCAACTATCCATTCCAGCGGTTTGTGGCAAATGTACCCCTCTTTTCTCATCTCTCCTCTCTACTCGCTCTTTCTCTCCCTCCTTTCATCTTGCCATCCATCCATCTACTTATTCATCCCTGTGTGTCAGTCCTTCCATGGCTCGAGCATTCGTCCTGCATCTGTGTCGCTGTTCTTTTGTTCTGTTCCTCTTTGAATTGTTCTGACATCGCGCTGCACGTGTCAGCACAGTGCTACGCATCCTCATCGCTCTCACATTTGTGGAAGCCAGCCATCCAGCCAGCCTGGTTTATTCTTCCCAACGAGCAATTCACAACAGGTTTTTGTTTAGGAAATATGCAAGATCTGTCAGCAAAACCAAAAAAAAACATTATTCCTGACAGTCCCACTTTCAAATGGGGCTCATATGGGATGCACTTTACTGCTAAGAGCATGCCAAAGTTTTCAGAGTTCCTATTCTACCATATAACTGGCACTCGTTCAGGCCCTTGCCATGCCATTAAGTGAGGGCCATAGATTTTCCAGGGCCCACTCCAAAGGCGATGTATGGTTCATCATTCTTACAAAGAGCCTCTGGATTCAAGTCATTACACAAATTATAGCCAGCCATTTAGAGGTTTGCTTTTGTTTGGGTGGAGGGGATGAAGAGGAGCCGATTATGTTCTATGCACTATCTTCGCACACTGAGACTGAAAGGGAAAACAAAACAGCATCCGCAGGCTTTTTTAAAGGCCTCGGCCTCCCACTGTTGGTGTTGGTCCTTTAAAGGCCTCGGCCTCCCACTGTTGGTGTTGGTCCTTTAATGGCCTCGGCCTCCCACTGCTGGTCCCACTGTTGTCCCACTGTTGGTGTCGCATAATCACACATTCTTAAAAGAAGAAGAAGAAGAAGAAGAAAAAGAAGAGGAAAAGGAAAAAGAAGAAGAAGAACAACGATTAGAAGAAGAAGAAGAAGAAGAAGAAAGAAGAAGAAGAAGAAGAAGAAGAAGAAGAAGAAGAAGAAGAAGAAGAAGAAAAGGCTAAGTGGATGGTTCAGCTCAAGAAGAGTGGGCCTGACAGTGGAGCCATTACTGCCGTGACGGGGACGGAGGCCCTGCGTTGCTCGACAAGCTGACCTTGACGCTTCGGCCGCTCCAGTCAAGGCCTCATGTCACTGGCCACTGAAAAGCACTGGAGCTGACATGCAAGGGACCGTAGAGTCAGTGGTCAGATTTACATATTACTATGGCATGGAACAGAAATTAAAATGAAAAAGTCTTGCTCCACTTGATGAAATGCCCTATTAGCAATGTACAGTTCTTACATAAGACTAATTAATAGTAATCTCTCTGGGCATAATGACTTATTATTACATGTATAAGCCTAACTGGCAAAATGTCATGCTACTGGAAGTCGTATGTGTGCGTGGCTATAAGTGTGTGTGTGTGGGATGCCTGTGTGTGTGTGTGTGCACATGTTTGTTTTTCTCTGTGTGTGTGTGTGTGCACATCTCCTATTTCACTGTTGCCTGCCTTGTTTGATGGCTTGGCAATTCAAAGACAACACGCTGGGAAGTGAAAACTAGCTGTGGGAGAAAACATGAAATGAGCCATAAAGAACAACAACAGCTGCAGCCACCAAAAGCAAACCATTTATCAAATCACCAACACAGATTACTCCTGCCTCATGATTGCCTTGAAGTGAAACTTCAGTATGTCACTGTCACTGCTGTCAACTTGTCATACGAACACTGCAATAAAAAGGAAAACAACCATACAACATACCTAGCTATAAAGCTATACGTACAGTATGGACGAGCCACCTCACAGGAAGTGAAATTTGATCCAAGCTCTGCAGACTTGCTTTGAAGGTGAACAGTCTAATCTGTCCTGTTGTACTCTCTCCATGCTATGGAGCTTAACTTAGCCATACCAAGCTATCAGCGCGGCCCCACCTGGTTGGCTGGTCGCAATTTCCTCCCGACCCTGGACACAGCCTGAGCTGCAATAACCTTGAGCCCTGGCTGGTGTTCGACAAACAAATGACCAATTTTAACTTTGGCCCGGCGAGCGAGCTCGGACAAAAGTGAGAGAGGGAGGGCTAGGGTATACCTAGAGGCTGCATGCCGCCCTTAAAAAAGTGCCTAGTCAAGCATTTGGCACAGCCGGTGAGTGTGCCCAGTCTGGCAGGAAGGTGGCGAGGAGGTGCTATCCTGCGACAGTAATAACTAGAACTGTTCGTTCGCAGCAAGGCTGCTGGCTCGGCCACTGCCCAGGCCTCTGGCTGTCCAAAGGGGGCAGGGGGGGCAAGAGAGAAAACCGGGTGGAAGAGCGAGGCATTGCCATCTGCCCTGGGCACAAGCCGTGTGTAACATTACGCACTGACTCAGGTCACCTCTGCAGTGGCAGCCACTACTACGAAAAAAATGGTCAAAAATTCCTCCCTCCCGGGAAGCCGTGGACATAAGCCAGGAAAGTGGGCACAGCACTGGCAAATGCGGGCAACGGTGATGACCATTTGGAAAAGGCCAGGCTCCTGACAACGTTCTGTACTGTGGACTTGAAATTGGCTCAGCCCTAAACCTCCGCCTCAACTCCCCCCTCCTCTTCAGCCACCCACCCAAGCCCCAAGCCCCAAAACAAAAAAGCTAAACTAACTAATGGAAGAGCTGTGAAAGGTTACTGCGCAGAGAGTTTATTTTCGAGAAATCCGCCCCCGCTATCCCGACCCCACCACCCCTATTTCTCCCCTGAGTGGCGTTTTGTCAGGGGAGCGACAGCGCTGTCGGGGGTGGGGGGGACAAGTGGCAAAACAAAAAAAAAAGGGCTGCTCATTTGTGAGGGCGTGTCTCTCCATCATTTTGATTTCCATCGGGTTCTTCTCCACCCGCTCCTCTGTAGTTACTCTTCAAGACGGAGCGCACTGTCATTCCTCTCCACCTCCTCTTTCTCTCTCTCTCTCTCTCTCTCTCTCTCTTTCTCTCTCTTTAGTTCTCCCTGCAGTCTCTCGAAGAGACAGAGTGCATCCCTGGGCCGTGGCACTGTCAGACAGGAGCTATGCACTGTGTTCCTAATGTGCTTTTCTTTTCCCAGGGACAGAAGATAAAGAAGGTGACTGAAGTGAAGTAGAGAGAAGGAGGGAGGCAGAAGGAATGAGAAGAAGTAAGAAAAAGAGAGTGAGAGAGAGTGAGAGAAAATAGAGGCAGAAAACTGGAGTGTGTAAATCCACAGGGAGCTGACAGAAAAATAGATGACAAGGCAGCGACGTGCTTTTTATTGTTGAGTTGAGTCTGTCCAACCCCAATTTTCCCCTCTCTCTCTCTCTCTCTCTCTCTCTCTCTCTCATGCCTTTCTTTCTTTCTCTCTAGCTCTCTCTCTCTCATGCCTTTCTTTCTCGGCATGCTGCGTTCCTCACGCATTCCCTCCCCACCGATGAAAACACTGTGGATGAATCATAACTCTTGGGTTGAAAGACACACTGCACCCAGTTAAAAAGCAATTGGGATGGAGGATGTTGTGCAGGGATTAGCAGCGACATGTGCAGCTCTCCATTGCTTCATAGTAATGGCTTCTCATGGTGTGTGTGAGTGTGTGTGTATGTGCGTTTGTTTAGGTAGGGGGTAATGACAGAACTGGGCAGCCCTGTTAAAATCCTCCAGTGCCCTGAGTGGAAAATAGACTTCCTGTGGAGGTTCATTTTTGAAACACAGTTTATTTGTTTTTTGACTGTACCAGGCATATTGATCCAGCATTTTTACGCTGCTGTGAAATGGTTCTGGAATGATTTGGCTCTGTGGTCTACCACACTAAATTGTTCGAAGTGATTCTTATGTTAAGAACCCTTTACCACTGTGAATAAAACTGGAGTTGGTAACATGTTCCTCCAAATATCTATGGATTAGTGGTAGGGTTAAGTTAATTTTTTGTGCTCATTGTGAACGTCATTAAAAAATAAAAAAATTACAGCTAATACAATTTTTGTAATTGTACAGTAATCTGTTTAAGTAATCTGTCTGATGATGATTGAGCACAACAGTTAATCAATTTACACATTTCCTTCCGTGCTCCTGGTACAATATATTGAGTAATTGTACTAGCGCATGGCTTGCT
>NC_063205.1:18012950-18082950 GCF_017589495.1 Alosa alosa
CTAGCATTTCGCCTGTCAGCTAGCTAAAAAGATTGAGTGCTTAAACTAACATATATAGTGGTCTATTTAGTGGTGTATGTGCTCTGACTAAGTTTGTGTGGCATATAAACCACAATTAGTGTTGATACAAGTGCCAATGTTAGGCGTAGAAATATTTTAATCACATACAAATGTTTGTGTTACAGTTCAGGTAGTCTCCGCCATCTTGGTCAGACTTTTTGTAACTCCCGCCTCAAACACAAAGGCGCCAGACCTGATTGGTTCTCGAATGGTCCTCATTTAAATAAAGTTAAACTTTGGCCAACTTTGTTTAGCCTGCCTCGGCGATTAAACTTTCATTTAAGCCCAACTAAAGCGAATTTAGTCTCCATTCAACCTCAATGAGAGCGACCGAAATTTCGTTGTGTGGAAACACACCGTTAGTCATGAAAAAAAAAAAGGTCATTGACGAACATATTTCCTCTCGTCTCGTCTGACAGAAATTAACACTGGTGTGTGTGTGTGCACTGCTGGTGATGCTGAGGGAGATATGAAAGAACGAGTCACGAAAATCAGCAGAAAAAAAAAAACAACTTAAAAAAAATGCCAGAAGTTCAAGACGACATACTCTCAAAAAATCATGTCCTTTTTCATGAAAGCTGTGCTATGCAAATGAAGAGTGGTTGTGAGTCAGCCTCCGACAACAATGCATTCCCCTCCCTCTCTCTTTTCTCTTGCTCACGCTCACTTTATCTCAACCGATCATTATCCACGGGTGTAGAAAGAAATCGTCTCCGCTGCCAGTCCAATTTCGCAGCAAAAATGCAAAACCTGCGTGGAGTACACAAGCAGGAGCAAGGGGAGTAAGCTGCATTAATATGTAATGAATTCCCCACAAAATCAGTCGCTTCATGACTGCATGGAACTGCTTAGCCAGTTCAATTTTCCCAGGCACACCGAGACCTGGGCAAAACATGATAATAGAAAATTCGCCATATCCCTGCAGTTTCCATTCAGCGACAACGGCCTAATGCTAACTCTATCCACCCACTGCATCATTGGAATGAACCAGGCCGTGGCTCCTGAGTTTATATCAGTACTGATCTGTACCAGCCCTCTATAACGTCAGGTCTGAGCCTAGGCCTGTCTGTACACCCACCCCCCCCCCGCCCCACCACTACCACTTCCTCCAGATCCTCCCCACCAAGCCCCAAGCCTGTTCACCTCATCCAGCTTCGACACTTGCACAACCTGGCTGGCAGACCCGGAGGTGAGCATCAGGGTGGACGTGATACCCCCATTTTCAGTTTTGACAGCTGGCAGACGGAGAGGGAATGATGGGTATATCTGGCTCCACTCAAACGAACCGATGGCCCTCTGGCTCAGGCACGTACCGACCTGGCTCCACACCCCCACGGAGACGCAGGAGAGGTGGACGGAGCGCCAGCGCCAGCGCCGGCCTCAGCTTACTAATGTGTCTCATCTCCATGGTGCACTAAAGGAACTGCTGTCTGGACTAGCACTCCCTAGAGGGGCTGCCATGTCAGAGGCAAACTCACGTCAGCAAAGAAGGCCTACACACTACGGAACACCCACCCACTGTTTTTCCATTAATAAAAGAGACATCTTAAAGAGTAAGCTTAGGAGATTCAGTATAACCAGTTGGCAGAATTGCCTACAAGGTCACATGAACCCATTTGGGAAATCCTGCAACAGCAATTATTTGATGGTCTCTAGGTTCCATCTTTGCATTACTAGTTTATTACAGCTTGGTCTGGCCAATATGAGCCACAGGATGAATCAGCCAATTACTAGCCCACCTCATGCCCACCCTCAATACACTGTACGGCTCTATCGATTCAAAGACACTGACCATTTGGCCCTTTTGAAACCCACTTCAACTAAATGCAAATGATACAGTGAAGAACAGATGAACACACCTGCCACCCCATTCCATCTAGCTGCCAAGGCTATGAACTTTTTATGCAATTTTGTGGATGGACCACCAAGCAAAAAAAATACAAAAAAAGTTCACAGCACGACATTACAAACTACACCACCAAAAGCATGCTAACAAGCATGCTAGAAAGATTTGTGCTGTTGTTGCCATTTGTAGGTGTATGCATGCTTTTTCAGCCAATGCTAGTTACTGCTGGTTTCAGGCCTACATGGAAAGCAATAATTTCTTTAGCAAATGAAGGAGACTGGAATAGACTGGCGCCCAATGGGATAGTTTGGTCTCTGTATCTGCTTCTCCTCCACTGAGGCAGGCAGAGACACTAATGAGCAGTTGGGGTGATCAGGACAATCTACCAACCAACCCCCAATCCCCATTCTACTCTCATTGGGTAATGCAAAGATAAGCTGGTGTGTGTGTGTGTGTGTGTGTGTGTGTGTGTGTGTGTGTGTGTGTGTGTGTGTGAGTGAGAGAGAGAGAGAGAAAGAAAGAGAGAGAGAGAGAGAGATGTGGTGGTGGTGGTGGTGTGTGTGTGTGTGTGTGTGTGTGAGTGAGTGAGAGAGAGAGAGAGAGAGAAAGAGAAAAGAGAGAGAGAGAAAGAGAGAGAGAGATGTGGTGGTGGTGGTGTGTGTGTGTGTGTGTGTGTGTGTGTGTGTGTGTGTGTGTGTGTGTGTGTGTGTGTGTGTGTGTGTGTGTGGAGTGAGGTGCTGCTGGGGGAGGCTGATGCAGTAGGTTGGGGGTATAATGTATGAGGTGGGGGGTGGGCTGGCGTAATTAGACCAGAGAGGCCACTTGTAAGTGGGCCGCCAGTCATGAGGGGCTCTTTTACTCGCCACAGATGTCAGCCAGCTGCCTACATGTGTGTGAACAAGCGTGATGTATCAGTGCCCGTTTGTGTGTGTGTGTGTGTGTGTGGGGTGTGTGTGTGTGTGTGTGTGTGTGTGTGTGTGTGTGTGTGTGTGTGTGTAAGGGTGGGCGATTCCAACTGTGGCAGAAGGAGGTCTCCATGGCGACGGCAGTAAGGGAGCCCACGGCACCTGTGTGGCAGCTGCAGTGTCGCGCAGCAGTGGACAGGCAGCTCCGCACCTGATTGGTCAATGGGACCAGTGGAAATTGCAGGCAACGGCAATTCGGAGGGAGATGAGGAGAGACGTATTGATTCTCCTGTCATTACTCCATATTTCCATGCTTATCTGGACCAGGTCATTCCGGACATATTCAGTACACTGACACAGAAGGAATGGCAAAAGGGAAAATCGTGGAATAGAGAGCAGTACAACAAACAAATTTGTCTTCACCCAAGACTCTAGAGGACTCTATGGTCTTTGAGCACCTTGGGTTAATTCCATTGCGTTTAAGTGTGCTATATAAATAAATGTGACTTGACTTGATATAACAAAATGCTATCAGTGTTCTGCAATGCAATGTCTTGCCAAAGCCTCTCTCTACTGCTTGTTTTGTTTTACTGCTTGTAGAGAGACAGTAGATACTACCATCATACAGAGCCATTCAGTCGTTTGCAGTGAAGTCATGCTGACAGACTGTATAATGCATTAGTGAGTCACTCTGGAAAAAGCTGCTATAAAAATGCTATGTCTGTTATATGCCAAAGCATAAAGGACTCTGTAAAGGAGCTTTATCCACAGGGACTCACTCAGCTATACATTTTATCAGTACACATCCTGTCTCCTAGATGGAGTTATCTGGCCACACACTGTGTGATGTGTTCCAACTGCAACTCGCAACAAAGATGAAGGCCACAGAGTGGAGACAGGATGCCATGCCTTTCTCTTTAAAAGCCCCCCCCGCACCTCCATCAGATTGCGCAACCACCTTGCTTCTGCAGGCCACTTCTTCTTCACCATGCCCACTCTGCAGAGGGATCAAAGCCATCCTTGGCCCCCAGAAAGAGCTCAGCTCCTCGGGTCTGAGGTGAGTGAGTGGGCCCCTCGCCTTCACCTCCATCTTCCTCTCCATTCCCTTTGTGGACCTCAGAGGCTTTCATGTGGGTCAGTGGATAGGGGGTGAGGGTGGGTGTGGGGGTATTACAAAGATTGGTGCCCCTATTGGCTTTTTTTCCATATTTTCCATAATGCAGCTACAGAGACTGTGTGTGAGTGTCAGTGTGTGTGTGTGTGTGTGTGTGTGTGTGTGTGTGTGTGTGTGTGTGTGTGTGTGTGTGTGTGTGGTCATTCAGAGGGAAGTCCATTTGTGGTGATTGTAAGGATAGGCTGCGCAGAGAAAGCTTGGGGGGGCACTCAACAGCAAATGGAACAAAGTGAGGCTAGTGTGTGGTGAACAAAGACTGCTTCACACACGGTCAGGCAACATTAGCCCTGGAAGTGCGCCTGTCTGTCCGGAGCCTTTGTGCTGGGCTCTTTTTGAGCTGTTATTCTGGGTAAAACCATTTCACAGCTTGGTTATATCCGGTCATTCATGTGTCAACTGGGGCTTACAAAACTTTTTTTTCTTTCTGCCATAACCAGAGAGGCAGCCAGGGCCTACTGGTTAGCGCTTCGGATTTGTAACCGGAGGGTTGCCTGATCGAACCCCGACCAGTAGGCATGGCTGAAGTGCCCTTGAGCAAGGCACCTAACCCCTCACTGCTCCCCGAGCGCCGCTGTTGTTGCAGGCAGCTCACTGCGCCGGGATTAGTGTGTGATGAGTGTGTTTCACTAATTCACGGATTGGGATAAATGCAGAGACCAAATTTCCCTCACGGGATCAAAAGAGTATATATACTTATACAGTTTGAAAAGGACTGCTGCCTTGGACCACTAATGCATCACCTATACTAAAAACCGCATTAACTTCATTACTATGCTCATTTTCCATCGCAATGGCAGAATTGAATGATACTATTTTCAGAGCATACTCAGGTAAGAGATGATACCTGGTAGGGCATGGACCCCGCCCTGATACCACACAGAACCAGAAGAAGCACTATCCAAATCCCACACGGAACCAGAAAAAGCACTATCCAAATCCCACACGGAACCAGAAGAAGCACTATCCAATCCGTCCCCTGAGTACAGAGTTCTCTCCATAGCCGTTAGCAGCTCTGCTGCCTTTTTCTATTAGCCATGTTGATGGTGTTCAGCTCTGCTGTGTGGCGCTACATATGGCTCCTTTGTTTCCCACAGGAGAGAGCTGACATTGCCACAGCTGCCTCAGCAGTTTCGGCTGGACGCAGGGCAGTGGCTGGGGGAGAGAAATGCAGACTGTGGGTAGTAGGCCCTCAGCCAACACACACACACACACACACACACACACACACACATACACACACA
This sequence comes from Alosa alosa, assembly GCF_017589495.1. Classification (NCBI taxonomy): domain Eukaryota; kingdom Metazoa; phylum Chordata; class Actinopteri; order Clupeiformes; family Clupeidae; genus Alosa; species Alosa alosa. The sequence continues at coordinate 18,018,177 of NC_063205.1, forward strand.
GAAGATGGCATTTCAAATGTGTGTGATGAGCAGATGCAGTGGGCAAGAACAGGGCAAGGAGAAAGAAAGAGAATGAAAGAAAAAAAGAAAGAAAGAAAGAAAGGACAAGAGCAAGAGGGAGAAAGTGTGTGTCAAAAAAAAGAGAGAGAGAATTGCCAATAGGTTTGCTAGGACTAAATGCTAAGTAGTAGTGCTAAAATGTAAATATATGATGCAGGTGTTGCACACTTTTGCGGCTGATTTGGATAAATATGTAAAATATATAACCTTAATAAAGCATTCTCACCATTTTTTCCCAAGCCATTGGTAATGACACACATGAAGTGCGTCCACATTATGTTTGCTCAGGCAACACGGAGGAACGCCTTCCCACCCTGTCATCTGTGAATTCTTGGCCACTGTGCCTATTCTTGTAGGTGTGAAAACAATGACGTCGAGATCAGAAATAACAGCACATTCTGGGGAGGCCTCTTTGTTCCTTAGCAACCCTGCGGTAAACTTGGTCCTACAGCTCAATGCTAACGAGAAGAGTGCAGATCTATGAGGGCCTCTGGACACATAGCTATGGTTACAACCTTTAAGAGGCAGAACCAGCCAGGGCCGTTGTACTAATGTATTTTGTGAGTGAGTATAGCAGACACATATAGAGTGAGTATAGTGTGTACGATTTATGTTGTGTTGTTCAAATGAGTTATAATTTCACATTACATAACTCTTTGTTCCCCCTTCGCTATGTTTTATAGCCCATGAGAAAGGTAATTCATCTTTCTTGTATGGATTGCAGTAAGTTGCAATGTGGAATCACAATGGCAAGCTATTTTGAGATGGGCAAAAAATGGAAATTCTAAAACAGATAGTTCCAGCCCTTGATTACCTTGATTACCTTGATAGAGTCGCATTCGATGTCGTTAAATGATGCCGTAAAATCCAGCACAAACATACACCTTGACCGCATTTCGTTATATATTACTGTGCTACCACAACTCGATACAAAAGTTCGAAGTTGCTTGGCAACCATTCTGATAGAGGAAATATATTTCTTGGTGGAAGAATGATTGTCTATGAATACATTGTTACATTTCTCGTTGCTGTGCCTTTATTTTATGAAATCTTGCCAGATACTGTATATGTAGTAACCATTTTAGAAAAGCAATAAGCCACTCGAGTCCGTAGGTTACACTGATTTTATAACAGCTAAGGAAGGTTTTAGGATCTCCGTTTGCGTGTTGTGCCTAACAACGCTGTTCTAAAATCAGTGTAACCTACGATCTCTCGGGGCTTATTGCTTGAATATCTAATACTGGGCCGACTGGACAGGGTGTTCAGCAACTGGGACACTGTGACCAGGCACTGTTCCGGTTATGCGTCACACACCAACCCTTACAGCCGAAGTGGATCATGGCCTGAATCATCTGTAGCAACTGAGGTTGGCTAGCCTGGGTTTTCCCATGCTGCCTTACACGCGCGATTTCATTCACGCTGCTAGGCAGCCTGGATTCCATGGACTTCGTTTCCACCTCAACGAAGGAATCAATCACAGAACGGAGGGGGGGAGCAAGATGATGACGACGCAAAGTAGCGGTTATGAGCTACATACAGACGCATTTGATAGACATTCGTAGCACCCAGTAATTCGTAGCGCCCAATAAACGGCTTTGGGCATTCGTAAAAAAACGTTTCAAATACGATACATAAATACAAATACGAGAAAATGTACATGTAGTTCCAAGACCCCATCTCAATGAGATGAGGTTTGGCATTAGCCAGGCTAGAGGTTGGCCATGTGTATGGCAAAGCTGACTACTGTATGAAGGTGCAGAAAAGGTCACTGTTTAGAGACCCTGCCGGGTCATCACAGTTTCCTGGCACTGCCACACTGCTCGGCTGCCTAGGGGGATAAAACTGTGACCTAATCAGAAGTCCAGAGCTCATCAGCTGTCCCGACCCCCCAGAGATGAGGCGATGTCATTTCAGGATGGATGAGAAATAAATATATAAATAATAAAGAACAAGGGAAACAGGCATGCTGGGAGTTTGGGAAATAGCCAACAGAAGGTGAGAGAAACAAGAAAAAGACCTGACCTGCTGTCTTTTACTAGGGGTCACGTAACACAAGAGCTCATTGAAACTGATAAAGCAAATCCTGCTCTCTGTAGAAACAATGATAGAGTAAAAAAAAAAACCCGTTTGTGTCGTGGTTGTCCTCGTAGGATTGAGGCATGTGGTCTGGGGCTGTCCTGTTGACCTCAGTTATTGTGGCAGTGTTGGAAGAAAAAAGTCTTTGTCTCTTTTCCGACGTGCCAAGTGCCAACCGCTGTATCATTACGCCATTTCTGTGATTGCGTGGGTCACATTGTCCCCAATGGGGGGTAAGCAGCTCTCCCGGCTCTCAGCTCCGACGTGAGCTGAATGGCATCGTTTTGCGTTTCCTATTGAGATTTGCTGTAAGTTAAAATAGCTCTCTCATTTCTATGGAAATCACTACACATGCACATACATCATGGCAATATATACCTTCAGCCCAGCGGGGAGGTTCTCTCAGCTGAATCGTTTTTCCGTTGGTAAGGGAGGGAGGAAAAATGAGGGGAGGAGTGGAGTGGAAAAGGAAAGGAAAGAAGAGAAGAGAAAGAAATTGTGAAAAGAAACGCATGGGAAAAAAAGTGGGGATGAGGAAAAAAGAGAGGCAGGTGAAAGAAGTAAGAAAGGTCTTGGGCAGATATGACAGGAGAGGAGAGAGAGGCAAGGGAAGAGAAAAGAGAAGATGAGAGAAAGGAGCACAGGAAGAGAAGAGAGGATGAGATATTAAGAGGGGAAAAGAAGACGAGAACAGAGATATCAATCCAAACCAGTGCCAGTGCCAGTGCACAGCATGCTCGCCCCAGTGTCTGAACACTGTGAGACGACACCCAGAATTAAGCTCTGATGTTCAGTCTCTGGCTGTGTGTGGTGGAGCCAACGCAGCATTAAATAAGCATCTGGCTGTTTGGGGCGATGAGGCAGCCATCCTTGGGAAGGAGAAATCCCCCCGCACCTCAGAGCGCCAGCATTACACACTATACTTAACCACAGACAAGATGGAGGTTTGCTGTGAATTGTTGACACTGTGAGAAAGCTTCACAACTACGTACTGCAATACATGTGCTGTAGTTGTTCTTGCCTTAAAGGAAAAGTCAGATCGTGTCCGACGGGTGTTAGTTGTTTTGAGACCAGACCCTGAAAAATGGTAAATATCCATTCTTCCAAGCCATTTCCCTCCCAAAAAATGTAGATAAGCTCTGCTGACGATGTACCGAAGAGAGTCCATGGAATATAAATGACATTTAGTGATCTGCAGCGATAACAGGCAAAATAACCATGGGTAACACGAATCACCGCGCCACAATGTTGAGCTAATCTTGACTTTTGAGACAACAAGCAATGCATCGATAAGGAGCAAATAAATGTTTGTCTGACTGAGGCTTCTGACATGACTGACATGAAGACCTTGGCCTGACTAGATGTATGCTACCTACCTTTGCCCAATTACAGAGTCTGATGTGTGGTCTCTAGGATGCCTCCAAGCATTCACTCGCTGAATGAATGTCTCAAATACATACCAAATAAGACATCCTCAATGAAACAAATGGAAAACTCTTCGATGGTAAACCAGTCTGCACTGCAGGTTAGTGTGTGCAGATGATAAATACAGAGGCAGCTACATGGTGCTCCTCAGGATGTAAAAAAAGAATGCCCAGACACAGTCCAGACCAAAAGCCTCCTTGCAGGGGGTAGCTGTGTTCAGCAGGCCCCAGCAGCGAGGCTGATTACCCCTCTTCCTCCACCCTCCTTCCCCGGAGCAAGCCAGGGGTCTGATTGTGAGGAGTGGGTGTGCGCTTCTGAGGGGCATTAACATTGGTGTGATTGGAGCTCACCCCTATGGACTGTTTAAATATTTCTCAGGCAGATTAAGTTGGCTAAACATACAATCTGGAGCAATTACCTGAGCCATCAGCCCATGTCATTACCGAGACTGAAGTAGTGGGGTGGTGGGCGTTAGCTTAGTCAGGCCAGCGTAAAGCAAGTGCAGTCTTCTCTGCAGTTCGTCTGCAATTCTCAACAATGGCTAACTGGCCGTGGGTGAGGGGTGGTGGGAAGAATGGCTGCCACCACCACCTTGAACTTTAGAGAAGATGCTTATCTCACCCTCTTGCCTTTTTTTCAAAGGTGAGAAAGGACAACTACACCCTCCCGGGAGCAGAGCTAGGAAGAATAAAAAAGAAAAAATCACCAGTAAAGTGACCATACATTGTTTTCATGCCATTACATATTTACACTGCTCTGTATGCGTTTGGTGACATTTAGACTCAATGGGCTGTTTTGACGGGGCATTCTTCCATCATCCGGTTATCGCCTCTATTGATTTCCTGGAGAGAGGGGAAAAATGAATACAGGTGCCCAGCCTCGGCCATCATCATTTAAAGGGAGCAACCCTTGCTAGAGAGCTTTTCATCTGCACAGATATGCCGCTTCGGTTTGTCAAATGAGTTTATTCCCTAAGCAAAAGGAAAGTAAGTGGCTCCTCTCAATGTTGGAGTTTATTCATATTCAGTATTGGAGGAATTGGTTTAATTCTCAAAATACCACACACATGTACAGAGAATCTGTCTCTCTCTTTCTCTCTCTCTCTCTCTCACACAGACACACAGACACACACACACACACACACACACACACACACACACACACACACACACACACACACACACACACACACACACACACACACACACACACACAAGTCTAGCCCTTCCATCTGTACTGTCTATTCTATTTTAAGCTCCTTCAAATATGATTTAGCGTATTTTACACTAACCAAATGTTACTTTGCATTACCTATGCGCCTGCCTGTGTGTTAGCCTGCTTTAGAGGTGCCTGAAGCAGCACGCCATATCGTCCGAGTGAGTCACTACCGCTGGCTGATCTCAGCACAGTATGCAGGATCTGCCCCAGATACTTCTCACAGTGCAGACTTCTCTTCTGAGGTCACTCATGGCCTTTATTAAGTGTTGTAGTATCTAAAGAATAGATTACATAGACCAAATTAAGATTCCCTTGTCGGCTTGGGTTCAGTGAGGTGGGTCTCAGGGTAATGTTATTAACAATAGCAATACAACAATTAAAAAGTGATTACAAGCTAAACCATTTAGCTCATGTTCTCTAAGAGTATTGCATTGTACTTAAAAATAATCTTATATTAAAATGTATGTGTCAATATTCTCCCTCATCCATAAAGTCAATAAGGCCACCTTTTTACAGTAAGGTTGAGTAAGGAATTCATGTGAAATTCAGATGAAATCTATATGAGGCTTTCCCTTCAGATGAGTCACCATCTCTGCCTGATTTCAGCAAAGCTTACGTTACCTGCCCCAGATATTTCTCACAGTTCATGAGTAGATTAAGAAAAAAAAATTCTCTGGCTTTGATCCAGCTAATTCTCCCGTTGCTTTTGATCCCTCCTAACATACTGACTTTTTGAGTAAAATGATTTAGCTTGAGCTGCTTCCTCGAGCTGAGAGGTCAGCTTGATGTGTCAAATGCGCCTCGACTCCTCTCCCTCCCACTACGCGGGATGTATATAATCCTATATAAAATGCTGGGGATAGATGTATAGCTTTAAGGACTTCAAAGAGCTATTTAAGACGCTGTTTAAGATGCAAAAGAGTGGGATGCCAGCAGCAATAGAACTTGCAGGGGTGAGAGAGAGAGAGTATGTGTGTGGGGAGATTCTCTCTTTGATGCTCCATCGGAGGGAGATTAAAGATGACGCAGGGTTTGCCACATGAAGGAGGAAGGTCAAAGGTCACATGCAGATCAAGGATCCAGCGAAGTGGATCTCATTGAGTCGGAGCAGTGGCTGAGTCAAGCCGGCTCTCCTCCAGACAAGGAACGGTGGACTAACAGCAACCTATTTGCAAAGTGGACCGCTGATGCCAAGGGCACTTTTAATTAAGACTACCCAGAAGACTGCTCAGGTAAGTACACAGACCCACAGGCTAACAGTAGCAATAACAGGGAGGCTACACCAAGTACATAGCTGAAGAGTTCTGTTCGCAGAGTGTCGGCTGCTACAATTAGCTTCCACTGTAATCAATGGAAGTGGCAACGCAACATGTAATAGCAGCATGTGCATTCAAAAATGATGACCAGTGTTCTAAAACTATTTTTACGCTCCGCGAACAGAGCACTTTCCTTGCAGACCTGCTGTAGCACGGGCCTAACACAAGCATTAGTCCCCTGATGTGATGACGAAACATTTGGATTAAAAATGTGTGTTGAACTATGATCAACTTAAAAGTGGTGTGTTCTAAAGTAAAATTGTTCCTTTCAATCCTTCCTTCTCACTACTGTAACAGTATAAATATTTCCTGTTCTGCCATTCTGACTAAACCTAAAGGTATATATCACTGCACCCTTGTTTAACTGTAACTTCAAATATGACACTGTTTGGTTCTGACCCAAAAGGGAATACTCTGGCTATACTCAGAAAGCATAACAGGGCACTGAAACATGTCAATGAGCTCACAGAGAGCACTATCCACATTCATAAATATGATGTGATTCAAGGTACCATACTGAGAGTTCTGCCATGGTGCTGGGATTTGAGTGGTAAGACAAAAAAAAGGTAGAAAATCTTTTTGATGTTTTGAAGGTTTTGATGTCATGGACATGGCTTTGAAGCTCCTCTGGCATACCTAAAAGCATAGGAAATGCTCTGGAGATCAATACAACTTCAAAGCTCCAAAAGCTGTTTTCTGTTTTTTTTTGTTTTTGTTTTTGTTTTTTTTTTGTTTTATTTAGTTTTTCTCCCCTCACCTAACACTGGCACAGAACAACGCCCACTAGTTTACTTAAAAATGCAAAAAGACAAGTATGATATCTACACAAGCAAGCGGCATGACTTAGTGATTCCATTTCAGAGTTTATGGCGTACGTTATTGAATACGATAGTATCACTATTCATCTAAAGAATAAAAAAACTCTGATTTGGCCAATGAGGACTGCTGAGCCTCAGTGAGTAGGCAGACATCAAGGGGTACCCTGTGAGATTGTGTTAAGACTTTCCCACACAGGGGTCCTTTACAGTGCTTGTTTTCCATCTCTCTGATAAGGCCTGTGTGAAGATCTCCACCATCTTCTCTGCTGGCACTGAGGTTAAGTGAATGTCAGAGAGAAGCTGAGCCTCTGAATGCAGTCGGAACATGCTAAGTGCGTTATTGTGTATGAGTGTATGGATGTGTGCGTGTTTCTCCGAACGAAACAATTATCTACATAAATACTAGCATTGATTGATGTAGTATTAATTCGTACCTAAGGTCTCTTCTGCATTATAACTTGAATGTTATTTCTCATTTTTGTATAGTAGCATCTGCTTAATGAATAAATGTAACTCTTATGCAACATGGGAAATTGCAAATGTGTGTATGTGTGTGTGTGTCTGTTTCTGTGTATGTGTGTCTTTATGCATATTTCTGTTTATGATTTAAAACCATCTGCTGAAATAAATTGGAAAATTCAAATCAGTGCCACTGGATGTCTGTATATTTGTGTTCTTCCTAAGCTCTAACAGCCTCTCTGACAGGTGACATTTCTCCTCTCCTCTCTTCTACAATTCAACACATCTCCTGCTGCAGCTCACTGGTTACCCGCCAAAGCTGAAAGTATCACCCATCCTCTTATTGCCTCTCTCTGTCAGTGCACAGTCGAGTGTGCTCGGAGTCACAGGCCATGGCCCTCCAGGCCAAACCTCATCCGAGGGAATCCCCCAGACTTCCACACAGGTGACCACAGAATGACCACTCCATCACATGACCTGAGCAGCACTGAGTGATTGAATGAGCACACGAACGCAACCCCATAGGAAAACAAAACACGTACAGCTCTCTGATAAGCCCGACTGGCCAGCTAAAGCTCCCCTGCCTGCAAGCACGCGTAGTGAGTAACTGTGTGTCACATGGCACTGCTGTTACCAAGGAGAAATCGGCACAGAGACAGCATCCCATACGTGCAGAGAACAGCGTTCTCTCATCCCAGACACAGGGGAGAGGTGTGGAGGTGCTGTAAAGTTTGCATAATGATCTGTTTTGTCTATTTGTTCTGTGAAACATGCATCTTTTTGTTTCTATGTGTCTTCTGTCTGAGAACAATATAATAACTGTTCTGAAGACCAGAGGGAACATCATAATTATCTGAGGGACCAATTTGATGATAGCATCATCAATGGCATGTTGGCTGGTTAGTAAATAGTCAGTAATTGCAGTTAGTCATTGCAATTATATTACATGATGTGCTCCTTTGATACATGAAAGCTTTGAAACAATGGCTCGTTGACATGACCCACCTTGGGTGGGCAAGGGGGGTGATCTCCATACCCTGGATCACACTGTCTTATAGGAACATTATAGGTTAGAGGACAATTACAGTGCATGTTTCTGATCTGAGTTCTGTCATGATTGGTCTTTAGTGTAATTATAGATTACATTCAAGAAATGCCACCCCCCCCTTTTCAACTCGGGATCATGCTATCAACCAAAAATTCTATAGCTCCGCTCTAGAATCTCTGCTATCACCAACAACACAATAATTAAAAAGATATTACAAACAACATAGTTATAATGTGATATTAAGTAGGCCTAAGACTCAAAGTATCGTGATGCATAAAAAGTAACTGGATAGTAAAACATATGTGTTCACTAATTCACGGATAGGATAAATGATGTTGGGGGCATCTGTGGCCTACTGGTTAGCGCTTCGGATTTGTAACCGGAAGGTTGCCGGTTCGAACCCAGACCAGTAGGAACGGCTGAAGTGCCCTTGAGCAAGGCACCTAACCCCTCACTGCTCCCCGAGCGCCGCTGTAGCAGGCCGCTCACCTCACTGTGTGTTCACTGTGTGCTTAGTTTCACTAATTCACAGATTGGGATAAATGCAGAGATCAAATTTCCCTCACGGGATCAAAAGAGTACAGTATATATAGTGATATACTTATACTTACTTAAATGCAGAGACCAAATCCCTTGTATACGCAAGTATACTTGGCCGAGAAACCTGATTTACATTTACATTTACATTTTATGCTTTATTATACCGACTGACAATGGGTCGACCCCAGACCCCATTATAGGCTCAAAAAATATACAAAAAAAAAAAGCAGGTGCTAAATATCTTTAACTCGACCTTCTGTTGCCCTTGACCTAACACTGCCCAATCACCCAAGTACACTTTCAATCTCAGCACTATGTGTAAATATAACTGATATGAAAGATCCCACAACCCTTAGAGTTAGCTGTGTTTAATGTTTAAAACGGAAAACTTGGATTGCCTTGATACCAAATGCTGGTGCTCATGATGAAATGATTACATTTGCATCACATTCTCTGTTCATTTCTGAAGGTAATGATTATAGTGGATCTGGGCACTCTGTAATCACTATCAAAGAGACTGAGTCGGTGCCTTTGGACCTTAATGCACTTCTCCTTGACCTCCTTGTTGCATAATCTTGAAATTCATTTAGATTTTGAATGGTTCCTGACAGGATACATGGTGAAATGATTAGGGAGCACACAGACACAAACACAAACACAAACACAACACAACACAACACAACACAACACAACACAACACAACACATCTGATTGTCTCCTGTCAGGATCTCTCTTGTGTACATTTGACACTGCAAGGATGTTGTGTATTAAAACGGCAAAATACTGTTCTGACTCTGATTGCATTTGCATGTACCGGCACTTGCCTGATCATCTTTAAAGATAATTATTATGAAGAGACATGTGGAGTTGATGAGACACAGGGTACAAATTTCTTCTGAATCATTCGTGGGAAATGAATTGTATGGTATTTTTTGTTGTTGTTATGTAAGTCTTACAATTTCAGAAGGCCATGTTTTGGAGAGATAAAAATGGAGGTTCGGAAACCAACGACACACACCCACATACAGCAGCTTGAGTGTATTCCCATGCCATGAAAGACACAAACACACACACACACACACAAACAAACACACACACACACACACACACACACACACACACACACACAGTGTGATATCTACCTTGACAAGAATCAGTTTCCATATAGGGTTTAGTGTTTCGTTTGCGCCATAATCCTTCCATCATTTTGTTAAAAGAAAGGACACACAAAGAACTACTGTAATTCAAAACCCCATACAGGGATCTGGATTCACGTCTTCGTGTTATTAGAAAGGGGACAATTCAGTGAAATTCGCCAGGGTGGAACAGGAGGCTCCGAGGGAGATGTGATATGACTCCCTGTGTAACTCCAGCCTCGTAGGAGAACGAGAGGCGGCCGCGCCAATTGACTGAATTAGCACAAAGATGAAATAGTGTAATGCGAAGATTAAAAGATGAACACTGAAAGCATGGGTTTGACAGCGAAACACAGACCCACACACAGAACCACAGACACACGCACACACAAGGGACAAAACCGCATCTCGTTGGTGGGAGCAGAAAGAAGTGATCATTTGACGGTGTTAGTGGCTTTGCCAATAGCAGCAGCTCTAAAGATAGTGAGGACCAGAGAATAGCATACCAATAACACACTCACAAAGGCCTTAATGCACCTAGTGCACCTCTAGAGAACACTGAGTACCCTGATGGTTCCAAAGGACTGAACACAGACCCATAAACTTTAAAAAAAAAACATAAAAGCTCCTACTTCCAGTCTACCCCAATCTGTATTCTTAAAATAGATGTCCTATTCTCCTTTCACAAATAGAGTGCACTCACACCAACCATGCAACAACAGCATTGTGGAAATGCATACCAATTTATGGAGTGTGGATGAAAATTACATAATTAACAACATTGGATTATTCCTGGAAAGAATTCTTAGCTGTTTCTAAACCTACTCCTTGAAAAACTGACAGATTTAGACAGATGTAGACACTATTGTGATTTATAGAAGCATGTCCTCCGTTGCCAACGAAAGAATACAAGCAAAGCTCCCTTTGAGAGGTCTGTGGTATTGGCCAGTGGCTTTGTGTGCCCTTTGAAGGACCCAGATTGATTCACTATTTGTTTAGAATTTGTGTCCATTCCATTCTGCCCATGCTGGACTTATCTCTAACTCAGTCTCCCCCCAGGGTCGCCGTAATTTCATTGGACAAGAGGAAACTCACCAGTCGTCCTATCTACAACAGATATGAAACAAGCAAGCAGGCAAACAAGGTGACCAAACTGACTAGAAAATGTCACCCACGATGGCTTGGTGAGCAGTGGCTCTGAGCCATCAATGGTCAGAGCTTAACTGCACTCATGCTGAAACCATACTAGATTCCCCACTGCACGAGCTAATTGCTGTGCACAGTCTCATAATAATCTTATTACCATCCCCGCATCATGTATTCCCACTGCCTCTCTTAGTAAAGTTGGCCCAAAGCCATTTACATATATGCATATATATATTAGAGAGAGTGAGAGTGAGAGAGAGAAGAGAGAGAGAGAGAGAGAGAGAGAGAGAGAGAGAGAGAGAGAGAGAGATGAAAGCAGATCTAATCCCATCAAACTCATTAAGCAATGTACAAAAAATTCTGGCTAATCAACACAGAGATATGGCTCTGGATCTCCTGCCTCATCCTCTGGGGATGTTTAAACATCAGTTCACAGCAGGGATAAAAAGCATTGCTGCCAGTACTAGTACAGGTTCTCTTCTAAAGCGCCTATGGAATATGAGAGTATTGACCTTGCTGTTCAAATCCAACACCTTCACTAGCCTGCTGAGTAGAATCCCTTATACGCACACACACACGCACACTATCAAACCACCACAACAACCACTCTGCTGGTGTCTCATAACATCAACGTGTGTGGAATGAGCACCTGGGTTTTTAACGGTCACTACATGGATTATCTTTCTAGGTAATCTAAGAGGATTAAGAGCAGTAGTCACTGATAATACACTACCATACACAGACAAAGTGTGTGTGTGTGTGTGTGTGTGTGTGTGTGTGTGTGTGTGTGTGTGTGTGTGTGTGTGTGTGTGTGTTTGTGTGTGTTTGTGTGTGTGTTTGTGTACAGTATGCATGCCTGTGTCTATGTGAGTGTGTGTATGGGTGTATGTGTGTGTGTGTGTGTGTGTGTGTGTGTGTGTGTGTATCTGTGTGTATGCCTGTGTCTATGTGAGTGTGCGTATCTGTGTGTATGCCTGTGTCTATGTGGGTGTGTGTATGGGTGTACAGTATATGTGTGTGTGTGTGTATCTGTGTGTATGCCTGTGTCTATGTGCGTGTAGATGGGTGTAGGTGCACATTTGTGTGCATGCATGTGTGTGCTCAAGCATGTATGTACAGTAGGCTTGCACTGCTGTAAGATGGAATAGGGAACAGTGGGCTTGAAGATAAGGTATGTCCCACTGGTATCAACAAATTACATTACATTACACAATCTCCTACTATAATCACCAGAGCTGACTTTCTTTACCACTGCACCGCGCACACACACACACACCCTGGACACCGGGCGGCAGTGGGGACCCAGCACAGAGTGCGGTCACCCCGGCAGGTCGTGATTAATACCGCAGCTAATGGGATGAGGCTGGCCCGTCTGCCGGACGGCACGGAGGCGGCAGGCAATCCGGACGAGCCCCGAACAGGGACGTGCACAGTGCATCCATCACACCTGACAGCTGGGATGGCAGCGGGATGCTTCATTCATCAACGCCGGAGGGGGTGGAGACGTGGCGGGGGCGCCATCCGTAGACGGTGTCAGCCACAGCGCCGGCCAGTAATTACTGACCGCTGTGGCCTGGAGTGACACTAGACAAACTGACTGTACATTAGACAGGGAGGCGCTTTACAGAAGAGGGTCAGAGGTAAAGAGAGAAATGGGGGGTAAAGTGAAGGGCATCCAGTCGTGATTATAATAAGCCAAAAGCTGTAATCACTCAGTGGGTTTGGAGGAGCCATGATAATAATGATTAACATGGGGGTTTGTCATAAATTTACATCCATAAAGTACTTGTCAAACTGAATGGATCAACTGGTAAAGTAAACAAGCATAAAATTACTTTAGGTCAGATAACGATGAAAAAGAACTTTAGGTCAGATAACAATGAAAAAGAACTTTAGGTCAGTTAACGATGAAAAAGAACTTTAGGTCAGATAATGATAGTCCTGACATGACATTATAGATCAGGTAATCATGGCCAGAAGAAACTGAAATGGTAAAGGAAAGGCATCTAATGCAAAACACAATTATACAGTGATCATACGTGACTAAAAAAGGAGTCTTTATCAGGACTGACTGACTGACTGACTGATTGATTGACAGAACATTTTGTCTGTTAACTGGCCCCAAACTTACTGGCATATGCTCTAAGGAAACATTCACAAAACCTTTAACGTGAATATATTCATTCAATTACAATTGTGTGACATTCCCATAGGGCCTGTATCAACTCTTCACACCCCAGCCCATCCTCTAAGTCTAAGATGTGATTTCATTGCCTCTGGTGTTCCAATTGGTTTACCCAGGATCTCGTTATCTTCCCATAATATTGCTAAACCTGGGGGCAAAACAGGTATTTGACAATTCAGTTTCAAGAATAGATCCTGGAAGTCATATTCAATTGCAATGAAAGAAAAAAAAAACACAAATGATTGATTGAGAAAGCCCTGTTCCCACTGGCTGTGTGCTGTTCATGAGTGTGACTGCCACATCATATGTGCTATGCAGTGTTGCTTCAATACAAGACAGACAAGAAGAAGAATGAAGTTATTGTCACTCACAATTTCCACTGACTATTTTCTCTTCTCTTCCTTTGAGGCGTTCACTGTGAAAAGAGAGACAGGAAAGAATTGTTTTAGCCCAAGCACAAGGGAAGCATTCTCCCTCATTACCAAGTAGCAAGGCAAAGCAGCTCGGCTTTGTCTGATTAGGAGGTACAGCACTGAGAGATTGCAATGTTATTTCCAATGTCATTAAGCAACCAATTTCCCATAAATATGTGGACAAATAGAGAGAATGAGAAGAAAAGAGAACAGCAAACACCATTCAAAGAAAGGGTTCACAGTATACAAGAAGTGAGTGACAGGAAAGGAGGGATGAAGAGACATCGAGAAAGAAAGAGAAAAATCGAGAAGGCTGCTGGTCTCAGTGAGTGAGAACAACATTACAATAGGCATGCATATGCTATTACTTTCCTCACACAAAGCACTAGGGGCTATCAACTCACATACTGTATGATCCGATAGACACAGACAGGCATCAAATCCAGTCAAGGACACTGAGACCCTCCTTGGCAGGATATACTGTAGACCAAGATCCCCCTCAGTGCACATGAAGTGTCCTCTTAATCCCAACATTCAATTAAGAGTGTTTTGAATAACAGCCTTTGCAGTGACCCAAAGGCAGGGTTAAGGAGTGAGCCAATTTGATTCATTAATTAAAGGTAGGCAGCTCTCAATACAGTAGATTTTTTAAAAAAACAGATGAAATTAAAGTATAAATCTCCGAACGTCCATGTGAACGGGACCTGTGCAACTAAGTGCACACACATTAAATGTAAGACGGAAGTAGGTTTGCGCTCTGGAGAGTTATTGCTTTAATAGTAATGGAGCTGGGTAATTAAATGGTGCTTAAGGAAGTGCATTCGCATCGAGGTATCGGTTCGTATTCAAAACATTGCAGGTGTTGCAGGAAAAGAAATCGTGTAGCCTACATTCGAAGCAAACGTTCCCGCCGAACATTCTTACTCACTCTGACACTGACCGAAATTGGTGCTTCGAGGCAAACAGAGGAACCCGAGGGTGCCTGGGATCGATATGGCTGAGCAGAAGCTGCCATTTGGTCACATCCACACATCCTATATTACTATTGCCTGAAAAGGCACTACGGTCGTGTTGAAATAACTGGATAACGTATAAAACCCAACGATGTATCCACTTAGTAGGATATAGCATAGTAATATGATACGATGGACAAAACGGAAGCTTTCCTGTATGAGGCCAAAGACAACGCTCAAATGCACCATAACCCATGAAATAGTTCGTGAAGGATAAGGGGACAACTGCGAAATGTACATGCATCTGGTTATTCAAAATGTGTGAATACCTACATTCTTGACCCACGATCTGGGTTTTCGACACAGATCCGCAAAACACCTCCTTTTCCCTCACCTCCATAACGCTCTCTGTCACTCCTTATTATTAAGTTCCTGAAAGCTTTTTGATACTCTCCACAAAGAAGTCGCTAAAACTGGACAATTTACTCAAATTTATCTTCATTTTCTTCACATCGCGCGGTTCACCAATTGCGGAATTAAATTAGTCTCAAAATGTCAAGTCAATCAAACCTGCCTCCTATAGAGTAGGCGCTAGGCAGACTGTATCTAAATCAAAAGCCATTTTCATGTTAATCAACTGAGGACAAAGAACTGTGTAACTCCTAGCTGCGCACAGTGCAAGTAGATGAGTCAGTGTAAGATGCACTTTAGTTTTTATTTCCAAATGAAGAATTTAACCATGAATCAAACAACATCACTTACCAGATTAGCGAGTAAGAAAAACGCTATCAACCCACACGATTCGTAGCTTGTGTCTTCCGTTAGCAGACAGAGGTTTACATCGAGTCACCGTGTTTGATGAATATATTCACAGACCATTGATCCTCTAGACTTCGAACGCCTTTTAACAGCGAAACTATCTACCCTGAAAACACAATAAAGTAATCAATTGCTAATTAAGTATAATCCAAGTCTAATCCAGTGCGTCGATTAAATGCACGAAGTGACTTTCGTTAGGTACTGAATACTTCCTTTGGTTAACACTGTGGTTTACCAACATGCTGTCTTTCAGCACCAGCGAGTATGGACAGCAACATACAGTTGTGGCCGTTCGAAAGTGTTGAGAAACACATGGATTAGGTTATGAACGATTAATGGTTTTAAAATTCGTCTTTAGAGTTTAGAGGTGTTACGAGGCATTCTGAAATATTCCATATGCTATGAGTCAATCAGAAAAGCCATCTTTACAGATTAATCGTAACAATCAAACTGGTTTAAATGCACTCTGATAGTGATAGTATGATTCTATTTAGTTTTTTAATCTCAGCATGTAATGACTATGCACAGTAATCTCACCACCACCAATGACGGTACAGTCAGGTAAACTTAAATTTGACACAACTCATGTCATATGGTGGCCATGTTGGTGTGCATTTCATCTGGGTGCACATGTGGATTACACAATCCATACAAGACATAACTGGTAGACATTTTGGATCACTAACACCATATCATACAATAGAAGTGATTACGTTTATATCTATTATAGGTGAATTATCAGCATTTATGAGTTAGAGGTGATGTAACACTATAGTTTTCATAAATTAGATGTCTGTTAGGCTCTGTCTGTCATCAGCTCTCTCCATGTCACAACCTTCTAATAAAGGTCATGTGACCTCCATTATCATGAGTGAGGGGTATTCTGCCTTAGGCAGGCAAGTTGTAGTCATATTAGGAATCTTCTGTGGAGTAGCACCATGACAAGACATGGGTCGTGAATAAAGCTGCAGAATTTCTCACACCTGAGTGTGCCTGGAAGTTTTTGACCACAAAACCACCACCCAAAATGGTTTAAAATCAGAAAATGTTATACTTCACATTTAACACCCCCTTCTCAAACATGTAAAGGACGAAAAGTAGTAAAGGTGATATCATGCTTATTTAAACAATTAATTATCCCCCATTCTGGGTATTCTGTACAACAACAGACAGTATAGTTATGACAATGAGTGCCACGGCTCTATATGGCCCCTAACAAGAAGGCAAATATCAAGTGCAAGAAAATTTAAACAATGTTGCACAGTTAAACAATGACTTCTGATACTGCCTACGTGGCTGTGGTTTTCTAAATCTCAGTTTACAATCTAAACGTCATTCATGCTTAAAGGGAGCCTTTAAAGAGGACTTGCCTGAGCATGCATTCAAAGTTGAAGAAAATTGAGGAGACTGACCCTGCAGTGATAGTTTAGAAGCTTCTTTGCTTACGTAACCATTTTCATCTTCTGTAACATAATTACCCTTCCCCAGCTTCTAGCAAACACATAAATGAAACCATGCATTTATAAGCACTTTGTGTGAT
Organism: Alosa alosa; assembly: GCF_017589495.1. Lineage (NCBI taxonomy): Eukaryota > Metazoa > Chordata > Actinopteri > Clupeiformes > Clupeidae > Alosa > Alosa alosa. The sequence goes on from NC_063205.1 coordinate 18,035,329, forward strand.
TGCCAACGCATTGAGGGAAACAGATCGCTTCCACACCGGTGAACAAGTTTCAGCATCATAAAAACCTGATGGTGCCTCTACTCTCATCTCAGAGAAATATGAAACAATCTGGAGTTTAACAATAGAGAACTGAAATTGACATTGTAGCTTTGTTTGCGAGAGGGAAGACAGTACACAAAGAAAAGCAAACACAAAAAACAGACAAGGTTCAGCCAGGTTTGAATAATAAACTAGACCTGTCACGGCTCACTGGCCATTTTAAAAAATATATACAAATATACACTAGATAAAAAATAAAACGATATAAAAAGCTCTCTCAAATGCATCAAGGGCTTGCACAGCACCCGATGATTAAGTCTATTTCTCCTCTTTTTCAGAGGCGGAGAAAGTCATACATAAACCATCGGCTCATTCACACTATGGCTGGTACATAATAACTTGGCCAGACATTGCTGGTTCACAAAGAAGAGAACTCCAGTGGTCTTTGAGAAATTCGTGAGGAAATAAGTTCTGTTGAGAATTATCACAGTTATAAGCTGCCAATATAATCAACTGTTCTCTGTCCTAAATATGAAGTTTCTGATTCTTTGTGCAGGCTTCAATTAAAGATCGTTTTTGCTGCATTACTTCAAATGTCTTTCTATTGCATGGGTGTTATGGCTGCACAAGGCAATTCTGGCTCCCTTTGTAAAAAAAAAGTCTTTGGTGTGAATTTCAATCTGATTGGAAAGGCATTATCAGATGTAAGTCACCACAAGAACATTTAGAATTCAGACCATATAATACAACCTATGTTTTACAACCCCTGGGTGATTGCATTGAGTATTCTGCTAATTGGCAAACCCAGGTAGATGACAAAAACATTACAAAGAAAAATAACTCCCAATGAACTTTCATCAGACCTTTTTAATCTTACTTACACATTGTGACAGCTGACCTTGGTCTTGAGATGGTCTGTGGAGTGTGTTAGAGAAAGGCCAGATAGATAATTACTGCTTGTGACTGTCCATACCTCTGACAAAGGCATGACTCTGACCAAAGAGGAAAGGCTTTTGTAATTGGCCATCTCACTTTTTAAAGGTGGTAAGGAGGGAACATGGACTTTGGAAGAGTCATCTTCTAGCGATAGCTAGGCTCTTACTGTCTAGTCTGCTAGTCTGATATCTAGCCAATGGCAGGGAGGCTGGCTGGCTTACGCCCTGACATTTGGCCAGGAACCAGATTGGAAACATGGCAGCTTCCAGCACTGGGACAGCTGGAGAATGGCAGATATATTTCACACTATCATCACAGTTCTATTTCTCTCCTGTGCACCAGGAAACAGCTTCAACTTGTCCCAGAAGTTGCATGAACAACAGTACTTAAAAGACGATTCAAAAGTTGTTCAGTCGATGGTTCAGTCGATCGACTTCTGCACACTCAACACAAAAAAAAAAAAAAAAAAAACAACTCACCTTTTCAGATTTAGGAAAGGGTGAAATTGCCCATCACTTCTCAGCCAAACTCTCACACAACTCTGAATAGCTATCACAACAAGCCTCAGTGAGCACAGTCTGCTCCATAAACCTGCAGCGGGAACGCGGTAAACAGTCATTAATTAGCCACTGGTATTTACAAGCGGACCACAGGGGAGCCTTTAAATGCCATCAAGCCTCTTTCTGCTGAGCAGGTATTTCACACCAGTCACAAAAGACCCCACCTCCACCACCACCACCCTTCAACCCTACACCCCACACCACCCCACCTCAACTCACCCCGCCCCAGTCCACTCATACGACACCTTCAACACTTCACCTTCATCCAGATTGTTCCGGCCAAACAAACTGGATGAAGTAGAAAATATGGTATGGGAAATAAATAAAATCTCCTCACCTTCTGTGTGCCCTGAAAACACGCCCTCACCCTCCTTACCTAATCCCAAAGACAGAGTGCAGCCCCACTCCCCCACCTATAGGTAGTTATAAAATAAAGTATTGTGGAAGGGCTGGGACAGGCCTAATGTGTGGGTACCACTGCAAACCTTATATTTATACCCCTTCATGGGAAATGGGCAGCTATTGGCCACTGACAGTGTTTCCCTTAGGCATGAGAGGACTTCAGGTGTGGGTATGGATTCTGCCTAGAGACTTAGCAAGATATCTCTGTGGCCTGATTCAGTGGGGCGAACAGCAGCAGTACATCTGTTCTTACACAGGAAGATGCCGTCAGGTGATGTATGAGGTTCCTCCTGTCCTTCTGGTAGCCATGGTCACCACTGTGACAGGAGGCAGGGAGAAAGCAGAACCAGTTCCATCTGGGGGCCTGGACTGGGACAGTGTGTGTGTGTGTGTGTGTGTGTGTGTGTGTGTGTGTGTGTGTGTGTGTGTGTGTGTGTGTGTGTGTGTGTTGGAGGGAGAAATGTTGGACTGAGTGGCCCTAGTATGGAGAACATTAGGCTGGTCCCCTCTGCCTCTCAACCTCCAGCATTGAGGGCCTCTCTCATTAGGAAACTAATGGCCCCCTCATCGGTTTTAGGAGAGATCCTCTGCTGTTTAGCTGTCTAATGACTTCTTCTGTTTTGTCAGATTAGCCCAATTATGGGGCATTTGCATTCGCATTGGAGCCCCCCAACCCCACAAATTCGAGACGACAAGTGCAATCTCATTTGTACCAGATGCAATGCAAATGGAACAGTTTGAGATTGTGGGCAATTAAAACGAGTTGCTGATTGAGCAGCAACTTCTTATAGAGTAGTCCAGATTGGCATGGCGTCACAGCCACTGAATCCTCTCTAAAATATGCTCCCTACTCTCACCAGCCTCTGAGGCAAAAAGTGAGTGTGCTTGTAAGTGAAGGAAATTAATTTAGATGAAGAATAGAGATATTTTGAACTTTGTCTTGCTCTTCTATCGTGGCAGAGAGAAATCAATGCTGTTTTTGAATGCCTGCCATGTATTTTGCCTCTCATCACAGATGCAATCAAAATCAGTGCAACAGCTCCCTTGATCAATGAGCGGTTATGCTTTAAGATACTCTCATGGATGCAAATGAATTCAATTCAACATGATTAAATTCCGTTCTTTTCTAATCAAGTCAGTTCTGTTCAAATATGCATCACTTGCATGATAAAATATATGAAATATCTTTACTTTATATATATATACGCACACACACACACACACACACACACACACACACACACAGACGCACACACACACACACACACACACACACTCTCTTGATTTAATACGTGTTCTCATCAAGTGCCTCAAGAGTCACTTGTGTGTGCTGACCACTAGAGAGCATTTCGCTGGCACAAGTTAGCAGAGCAAACACAATTAGACAGGACGTAATTATAAAAGTCAGTCTTGCCTAACCACAACAAGCCCCGATCTGCACGGCACACTCCACTTTTCAGGCTGGGGAGTTGGCTAAAAAAAATAAAAAATAAAAAGACATTACACAAAAAAAAACTATTTGTTTTTGCTAACAATATCACCATAAGTTAGCATGTTAGCAAGCTTTTTATTATTGGCAAATGCTATGTGTGATGACACGCCTAGAAATGAACAAACTGAAAACATCTGTGTTTACAAAAGTGTGCAGGGTATTAATTCTGACAAAACAGGAATTCAGCCACTCTGAACTTCATGTTCAATCTCTCTTGGTGCAGCCAGAGTGCAATGAAACATGCAATATCCGGTAATTTACACAAAACTTGCCCTTTCACACTGAGTCGAATTTCAGATTTCGTATGATGAGCGAATAGATTGAGACAAATTTCCAGCTTGTCGGATGCAGCAATTCTCAATGGTCGATGCCACCAGAGTGATAATCACCCTTGTTGATGACCTGATCTTTGCCCCTTTGCATGTATGTAAATATTCTGTCTCCAGATCCCCCGCCACTCACTGCCTGTTTTAATTATGTCCCTTTGGTCTTTGATTAGCGCCTAAACTATATGGGTAACCTTTGTGTGGCCCCCACAAAGTGTTGCAGCTCCTTTCATGTTTCTAATTAAATGTCACTTGCGGCTACAAAATGAGATGGTGCTTTGACTGGGTGGCTTTTGAAACTCAGCCCATTTGGAATGACCAAAAGTTGCCCTTAAGCTACACCTAAAATGCATTCTTGTTTTGGGAGATTTTGGGAAGGAGCGCGAGGTGGTGGCAAATTCACACGCCCCCTTAGACGCATTTGCATTTCATGGGAACGGAACGTGTAATTGATTTCTGCTTAATTAACCTTGGCTGACCAAGTATGAATGGGAAGATGTAGAAGAAGAGCAATTAGTTTAGTATTAATTAGTTTAGTTTAATTAGTTAGTTGACCATTCTAGTTCCACGACCAGTGAACTGTCACTTCTGCTGGCGTAACCTCTGTGACTGAACAGGCTCATTAACTATGGCCCCACGGTTTAAAATCTCTGTATGTTAAGATCAAGTGGCTTTTTCTCTCCGGTGGTACTGCTTAAATTTAAAGAGACTTAAGAATTAAGAATGAGTTATCAATTAGACAGAAATGAAAAAAAACAAAATCAGGTGAAGCATGAACACAACATGAATGCTCTGAATAGCATATTGAGTTCTGAATGTCTTTCATCATTCAATCAATACGTTTTTGCTCTGCATAATGGCAGCAATGGCTCCTTTGGTATTAGGCACCCTCAGTTTGCATAATGCATTCTTGTGGCACTGAATGGAATGAAAGCATTTCTTTCAAAACAAAGCCATCAAGGCGGTTTCTGAGAGGACAAATATAGACACATCCTCCAGGTCATGGTTCAGCCATGGTGATCGGATGGGGTTTTAAGATATTGACTAAGCAGCCCTGAACACTTCACTGGCAATTAACCTTGATTTGCCTGCTCCCCAGACAGGTTGAATGTGAAATCTATGCACACAAGACAAACAGCGCATGGATAGGGAAAGGCCTGGGACGACTGTTAAACCAGCATGACTTTGTCTCCATGTACTGGGTCATGAGACAGGACGAGTCATCCAGCACTGAGATCAACTCGACGTGCAATGGAAGAGGCACCAAATGGTGGTCCTGTGCCACAAAGCACTTGTTCAGGTCTTGCTCAGCATGCGGGTGGTGATGCTAGTGGTGGTGGTCTCACCAGTGTAGCTGTCAGATACATGAAGACTGAGGGGGCAGACGTGGCGGCTTTATTGTTTCATCTGGCACGGCGCCACTCACCTCATAAAAATCGATGGATCCGAGAGCTGGGCTTGTGGTAATACAGTGACCCCTGTGTCTGTGTGCAAATGGCTTTTCATCCCCGCCTTTGTAACGGATGCCAGCTAGCTTAGCTGTGCTTGTGGAACGTTGGTAAACCTCACTCCCTGACACCTCAAGAGTGCTGCTGGCATGCGAGCCAGTAGCCTGGGCTATTGGCTCAATTGTTAGCGCGCTCGCCTCCCAATCCGAGGTGCTGCTGTTTCGCGGGTTCGAGTCCGGGCGTGTGCAGGGCTGAATCGCGCAGGTTCAACACAACGCAGGTTACATTGGTGCCGTGACCCGGATCGGGAGTGAGGTTTAGGGGGGTGAGTGTAACGGATGGCAGCTAGCTTAGCTGTGCTTGTGGAACGTTGGTAAACCTCACTCCCCGACGCCTCAAGAGTGCTGCTGGCATGTGAGCCAGTAGCTGGCGTGCTCGCCTCCCGAACCGAGGTGCTGCTGTTCGCGAGTTCAAGTCCGGGCGTGTGCAGGGCTGAATCGCGCAGGTTCAACACAACGCAGGTTACACCTTGTTACAGCTCTGCTCCAAGGTAACGTCAATGCACGTCACACTGCATAACATCAGTATAATATCAATCAAAAGCAAAGCAAGAAAAAACATCCTCAAGAGGGACCACAGCCAGGAAATAACTGGAAGAGACAGTGAGCTGTGACATCTGTGACGCATTTCACTGCTGAGGCTCGTGAGAGGCACCAAATTTTAGTCGCAAAACCACGCCGGACAGTGGACCAAGATTGATACGACACCCCAAATTCTGTTTTGGAGTTTTGGTGGCTTCATGAAAGTTGCTCTTGCGAGGAAAAGATAATGCCCGAATGTAATCCTGCAGGTGTGGCCCCTAACAGGCGACGCCCGCTGAGAGGGACTTGCCGGCCGTCGCGTTGCATTTGATGACCAATGTGCCAGAACAGCTCCTGGAAGGAGTAGACATCATTACCAGTAGAAATGGAAGTCGGGCTGCATATCTAGGTTAGCGGTCCTTGTTTTTTTTCTCTCTCCTTCACGGGGAGCAGCTAATTACTTCAGACATCAAAGGGAGAGAGCGAGCTGGGAGGACGAAGAGAGGGAAGAGGAGAGGAGGAAGAGAGGAAAGGGGAGAGGAGGAGGAGTGGGAACAGAAGCAGAAGCAGCAGGAGAAGGAGGAGGATTTCCAGGACTTCATTCGTTTCCCATGTTGTTGTTGTTTTATTTTTCAGAAAGGGGCCTCAGTTGCTTGTGAGGTTACTGAGAGCCACCCTACCAGTACCCCATCCAGAGACTAGACCAAATGTTGGCAGTGTTCTTTGAAATTTTGAGTTGTGCCCGGCTTAATTGCCACAGACATATTCATTTTTCAAGTGCTCTCGCCATATTTGCAATTGCTTTTTGACCTGTAGAGACAGGGACAGAAGGGGGCCTAGCAGGAACACACAGCGCGCTTGGCAAACCGTGGAGGTGTTGACCAACTGTGGACCCACCAAGGGCAAAAGAACTGTGCTTTATATTCATGTACAAGCCCCTGCATGAAGCAGTTTCATTCCCTGAATTGATTTATCTGTTCATTGCCACCGGCCTAGCTGAGCAGGGGCCTACACATCCCCACATATACTGTACAACTCCCAGATGCCAAATCTAAGAGGCCACCCACAATAATGCACGCAAAAGACACCCATTTCCTTTCCTACTCATATCACATGATCTTGGTTTATGAGAGACTCAACAAGCGAGGGCTGGCCCACGGTTCCTTTTGTAGAATAACAGGCATGGGCACAATATCCGGAGTGGAGATATTGCCACAACATGAAAACGGCGGCCTTGTCTGCTTTCCAAATTTCCACTGAACAATAACAGTCTATGCTTGGCAACCTACATAAGAAGCCAGCAACTGGCCAATTGGAGAGACCCGGCTGGGTTTTATGGTGACCACTGGGGCATTTACAGACCAGTCCTGGGTTCTAATCCAAAACACTTTTTTTTCCGAATTCAATTAATTGCCATTTCAGGGGACAGGTAGCCCGGTTGAAACCAGACCTTCTCAGTATGTCTGGGTTTTTCCCAGGCTAGGGGACAGGTGTAATTTCACTGACTGCGTAGCTCAGATACCAACAGTCTTTTGCTAAACCAAATGATAGACCATACCTTTAAGAAGCATGGCAAAGGTTTGGTCAATAGGGCTCAGCCCCTTCTTGAAACACAGTGATTATGCATATCCCCACCAACTACCCGCGCTTTCATACGGGCCTCCAAGCGTGATGGAAGAGTCATTCTAGCGAGAGAACCCTTGAGATACCTTCTGCTGGAGCTGGAGGTGAAAATTACCCCCAACCCCTCCCCAATCAAGCAGATTGGCACAGAAAAAAAGAGAAAAGAATTCTCGATATGCTGCTGCAGAATAGCACTTGGGCGAGAGAAAGAACGAGGTGCAAGACTGAAAATAAAAGTGTGATTATGCTTCCAGACCGAGAAATAAGGCCTGAACCGGAGAGGTGTGAAGAGGTGGCTCAGAAATGGCTCCAATCTCCAACGCTTGCATAGTTATGCTTGATTGAGTTAGACCCGTAGAGCTATTAAAGATTCTTCTTTACTCGAGACTTTCATTTAACACATTTCACTATACATCTGTGTGTATAGGGCCTTTTACACAGATCAGAACACATCCTAAACCCAGATCTGCTGAATTAATGACGAATGCCTTTACCATTGTAGGCCTGGTGGCAAAATATTCTTACATTTTGGTTACCTAATGATGGCACAAAAGATTTATTTTCCAGGACATGTCATTCAAACATTCAAATGGCTACACAATTGACTGATACTTTGCCAACAATGGCATAAACACAGTCTGCAGTACGTCTTTGTTGTCGCACTGCAAACAAATGTCTTTGTTCCTCAATATCACCACATGGACAGTACCTAATTACTTTTACTAAATGGCAGTTCTTGTGTGTCAGGCAAGCTATACAGAGATAACATACAAATAAAAAAGGACGTATTAATACTGAGGCCGAGCATGGACAGACTGATGAAATTAAATTCCACAATCAATTCCTGTTGCTGGAGGTCTATTGAAGCTGGCACAATAATTAAATGCAAGTCACTTGTATTTCCCCTTATGAGCGCTGTCTTCTCAGATATATGGAGGACATTCTCATCCTTCCCCCAGAAACTGCCCGTCATCTGGAATCGAGCTTAGGACCAAAGCCAGACCTGTCAGTCAACCACGTCCCCCTTCGAAAGCAAAAGGCAGCATTAATCGCACAGCAGCACATGTGAGGCCTGGAAAGTCTGCTGCGTGGCAACTGAAGCAGAAGCACAATCTTTCTGACATCCATTTTGTAGCAGCCAGAATGTCTGAGTACTGCCGTTCCATTCTGTAGTATTCAAACTGACACACATCAATGTAGAAACCATGCTCAATTGTGCTAAATAACCCCAGAACCTATCATGAATATGACAAGGAAATGAATCCCATCTCTTTGTATGAACAAAGTTCAAAATGTCAATGAATTTTCAGGGTAGGTAGTTCCTCACAAAGGTAAATGATAAAAAAAAAATACTAGTATGAAGTGACTGACAATCAAAACGGAAGATTCAGCTCAGTTCATTAGTTGTGCTAGCTACTCTTAGCCGTCTAGCTACTTAGCTAGCTCACACCACCATCTCACAGAAATCAACTATCATGAAAGAAGATATGATGTTCATTAACAGGCACCTACAGCAACTTTAGGCCATATGTTACAAAAAAACATAATTTACAATGCCTTTGAACAATGTGCACCATTATATGCTGCACCATACTTTTTTTGAATGAATGGTTTTTACATTCATTGACAATGGCAGAACCCCACTGTATACTGAATGAACGAAGCAGCCAGCAAGAAGACTCTTATTTCTAGGTTCTCAAGTAATGGGATATCTCAGGCCCACTCTGTAAGCAAAGCCTGTTGTACAGAAGATAGGCCTTGACATGCCCTGTCTTTAAAACGGGTTCAGCAAAGTGGTGGGGATGTAGTTCACTGAACACATTCTCTAAATATCCCTCATAAGCTTGTATGAAGAAGGGGGTCTTTGTGTTGGCGTCAGGCTTTCACGGCAGAGGAGGCAAGCCGTTCCGCCAAGCCAATCCCCAATTGATCAGAGCAAACTTTGGTGACAGGTAGCAGTCATGCATTGAAAGTGCAGCTGTTCTTCCCGCAGGTAGCAATCATGAGAGAGAGGGGGAGGGGTGCTAGCCCACACACAAAAAAACACAGCAAACTATTTCAATTACTGTGTGGGCATACCTCCACTAGTGCCGTCACAACAGAGAGCAAGAAGAACTGACGGATAGATGGAAATTGAGTTGTTATGATTTTATAAATAGGTCATTTGATGACTGTTTGTAACAAGTGTGAAAGAGATGTTGAAACATTCCATTAATGCATTTAGATGTATGGAAGTGACATTTCTCTTCGTCCTTTTAGAGTGAAACATCTGTCAAACATTCATATGGCAAGCAAAAGAACACCTCAAAGAGCTGGTGCTAAGCTCTTTAGAGCAACACTCTTAACGTAAAGCCCGAACACTATATTCCCATGGCCCCGGTGGATAAGGAACAGATAAACAGGTTGTTGTCTCTGGATTACGTTTCATGTGTAGCTGGGTGAAGGTGAACGTCATTCAGGTATCTAAGACAGTGAGGAAATAAATAAACAACAAAATAACATAATGAAGAAAGCACACCTCAGGTCTGGTGTAAACAGCTTGCTGATGTGAATGGGAATGCATGGAACTCATCAAATGATATGAGCAAGTTTTGAAGCAAGTTTTTTGCCTACCATACAGAATGCAAGGACTGAGGAACCAGAGATCCAGGAACCAAAATGAATGAGCACAGAAATGTGTACAAACAATAAAATTGCTTTTTCATGTCAAACAACAACAACACCAACAACAAAACAATGGGAAATATGGGATATTAAACACTAAAAATGTAAAACCGAGGAGAGTTTCCTACAGAAAATGAAGTATTTGGTCATTCTCATTGTGTGCTCTTGTCTGTAAAATCAAGAAAATGAAAACAGTGAATGCATTATCTGTGACCATAACAAGCTGCTCACCTTTCCTGCTCGAAACTTGGCACAACTGCCTTCCCCATTGACCAGTGTCTCTCTCTCTAAACGCACTCTACAATTGCCCAATCAGAGTACATTATTTAAAGCGCTCCTAGTGTGGGCTGCTCATTTTCACACCATTTGAATCAAATCAAGCTCAATCTCTTTGGCTACCACCATGGAAATTATCTTTTTTCATGAGATACTGTGCTGATGAGGGAGAGATGGAATTGTGAAGTCGCAATTTGTGATTCCAGCCAACTGTGTGCTCATTTGGCCAGTGAGGTTTTGTGTTTAAAGGACTTCTAAACTGAATGGATAAAGTGGAAATTGCAATCAGTCATTCGTTTTTTCGTGTTGAGAGTGAGGTTCAGCCAATGAAATGCTTGTCAGCAGATTCTGTGTTACTAGTCAAACAAAGTTAACAAGGCGAAAACCCAAAGATATTGACATAAAGAGTACTGTGATATACCCTAACATGTTGTCAGTGCAAGCATTTGTTTGTCTAGAGAAATGCCCACAGAAAATATGAAGACACTTGGTTCTGCCTTCACAAATAGGCTCCAACTGGACAAAAGGAACATGGCTGGAACGCCTGCTGCTGTTGATAATCTCAACGTGTCAAAAGTAACCACCGATCCAGTTGCAAGCAAACCAATGAGCAATCTGCTCTGACTTACACAAAGTTATGCAACTAAGAGGCACAAACTTGCCTGGTGACAGGTGATTAAACCTGGATTGTGATGATGCTCCAGGCTGTGAAGTTGACCCTATCTCGGGCGAACCAGGAGCGTGAGTCTTCCTCTGTGTGGACAGATGGTGTATGAAAAGGCGGACGGGAGAGAAGAGGGGAGGAAAATATCCTCTTGAGCTCGCTCCTCTTTTCCAAAGCTTTGAAAAGCTAACTTTGTGTGTAAGAGAGATGTTTCATTTGTTACTAGGCAACACTTGTTAGTGTGCTTTCTGTGATACCAAGGGGATATGTGTCATGAGTGAAGCCAAACTCAAACCAAGCGCTTCATGCTAGTGGGATATTCTAGCCTGACTCGATTCTATTCAGAATTCTATTCAAATTTTGTGGACAGGGTTCAATTCGGGCTGGCTTCCAGGCTATACTGTAGGGATATTCACACTCACACTCACTCAGATGCTCACAGAAAACCAAAAACAACATTCCCTAAATAACCCTTCCACCAAATGGGCCTATTCAACACAAATAACTGCTATAACTGAAGTGCAGCTTTTCCAATGTTTTTGATTAGTTGTGAAAGTAAAATTGTTGGACTTTGTCATTATGTAGCACAGAGTGAGCGATTATATCCTTCAATTTTGTGTGATTACATCTGTTTGAGTAATCTGTTATGTTCATGGTATGCTCAAGATGTAGGTTTGCCTATAGTAGATGTGTAGGAAGGTTTGCATTGAGGCCATAACTTCCACTGTCTGGGGAAGGCCATGGATGGAATCTTAGTGAGCTTTCAAAAATAATCCATAATGGCTTTGAATTCTAGGGGGGGGGGGCATCAGAATTGACAGTGAAGTTCAGAGATCCATTCATACTATGCTTTAGAATACAGAAACCTGCTTCTGTTTGGTATGTCGAGCCATCTCCGCAATGTCATTACAGAGATAAATGCATTGCATACTCGACAGGCGATTTTGATCTAGGCTCCATACAAAAGGAGGAGATATGTGAAGAGATAAGGTGATAGAGGGCAATAAGGCGAAGAGATGCAGGGAGTAGAGAGAGAAAGATCAGAGCATAGCACACATCTCTGTTTGAAGCATGAAAGAGGCTCTCGTGCAATAAGCAAAGCTGCTCGCTCTTCCTTACCCTATCACTGGGGCTAACCAATTTTTTTCCTAACTTTTTTTTCCTTCTTCTAACCTTTTTTTCCTCATCCAAGAAATGAGGCATAACTACATCTTCCAGTACAATTTACTTAAAAAAAATGTCCTTTTTCTTTGTATGATTGCTTCAAACATGTATTTGTACTCCACTGACTAATGCTGATCCATGTGTTGGTAAGGGATTGGGTGGAGGGGTGGTTAAGGAGAAATTTGACCGTTATTGACAAATGCTGTCTATACTTCCCTATGTTGAAAAATTAATAAACATTGCATTACAAAAAAAATTTTCTTTTTAAGTACAATTTTGACTGGCCGTTCCAAACGGTGAGTAGGCTACAAACACAAATTAAAAAGCCCACCGACTTGATCGTCGGCATCTATGTGCTGATGCCATCCTTGTACCTCCTGTGCCAGCTTGTGAGCTGTCGTGTTGGAGTGGCATCACAGAAAATTAATTTAGTCTCTTGAATAAGGTGCTAGTGCTAGTATGGCTGTGTAGAGATGATACCGAAGTAGGGCAGTGGCATAGGGCTTAACATTCTGTTTATTCAATTTTTGCTTATGTTTTTTATCATTATTTTTACATTTTCTTTTTGTGGATCAGTCTGTAATGAGTTTCCATGAAATGTGGTTTTCACACTGGATAATATTCCTCATCAAATTCAGCCTTCATTTCATTCCCCCTCCCTTTCTCTTTCTCTTTCTCTCTCTCTCTCTCTCTCTCTCTCTCCATACATCCTCTCTCTTTGTCTTCTCACTCTATCATTTAGGAATTCACACACACACACACACACACACACACACACACACACACACACAGACAAAACAGATGACACAAGGTATGCCCATTTCAACCAGAATTAATAATCCTCCCAACACTATCTCAAACTAACAAATGACTCAACTTTGAATGAGGAACTCAGCAGCTTTTCAAAACTTTCCCCAGAAACCGACAAACAAGCATCTCTCTACTTGATTGAATCGAGACATTATTTCCAAGCTTCAGACCCGACGTAATCAACTCTGGAAAAAAAACCTTGTTGTTGGCGCATGCATCTGTCTTTAGTCAGGGGTTTAGTGATTAGCTGGATGACCAGAGAGGCTTGTCTGTGTAAGGTGGGTCGCGGAGTGGAGTGGCATCTTAAAGAACATGTTTGATTAGGCCTCTCTTTAATCTAGTTTGTCTGGGACCGGCCCTTGCAGCTGGCACAGTGGACGCTGCAGGGATTAAATTAACCCGCCTCCATCTGACAACAAGGGGATGAGCCCCATGTGGAACACAAGATTACGTGCACAGTGCATAGAGGGCTAGTCTGCCCGTGATGGAAACTCTGACCTCATCTATTTTGTCTTTTGTATTGTATATTACACATCCAAGTCACCAAATCCAAATTGTGTGTGTAGACTTGGGAGTGGGAGTGTTAGAGAAGCACTGTCACCTGAGCTAATGTTATAAAGGCAAATATTCACATGCCCACTAATTATGAACCTAAATTGATGTAATGTTATAAACAAAACCATTTTTAGTGCATGTTTATTGCTCCATGAAGCATGAATATTTATAAGATGGAGGATTTGAGGTTTCATTTTGGTGAAAGGGCAAGTTTCTTGCTTTTGGCATGGAAGGATGGAGATCAATATCACAAACCAAAGCCTAAAATGTGAGCGTGTCTTTCTCGGCAGGTGGGAGCTGCTTTTCACACAGGTGACCAGGGCCACCCGGGTCCTGTTCCCCAACTCTGCTGTGCTCAGTCACATTCTTCCCTGCTCTGCCATTTGTTCCCAGGTCCCCCGCAGAAGCGTCAACCCAATCTAGTCACCCCGCCATCACGGGCCGGCTCCATTTGAAAAAGCCAGCAGGGCGCAAATGGCCCCCAGCCAGGATCAGGAGGCACGCCGAATCCGTCTCTCTCTCTCTCTCTCTCTCTCTCTCTCTCTCTCTCTCTTTCTCTCTCTGTCTGTGGATGACGGGCTATCCAGCTATCCAGACATCCATGGGGTTGTTCAAACTTCTGCCAATTCATTAGAAAAATACCAGGAGTTATGAAAAGGTCAAGTTTGAAATTGCTGTCCGTGTGTCCGGACGCTTTGGGAGCGTGATGCAGAGAATCTCCCCTGCTGTGGCTCAGTGGGGAGAGCCATTTCCCTCCCATGAAGTCAAAGGTATGATCTTTATAGGTCTCCAGAGGCGGTAATGAAGATCAATTAGAAAAAAAGAAGAGAAATAGAAAGCATGTGTAGTGTAACACATGAGTCTCATTGACTGAACACTGAGAGACAGAAAGAAAAGTGTGTCTGTATTTTCATTAGGTTTTTGTCCCTTTTTTTTACACGAAACTTCCACTTTCCCCTGACCCTCCTATGAATGCATATGCATGAGACGGAAAAAATGCAATTTGCCATTCTCAGCTCCTGCAACAGGCAGTCTGTGCTTTTACCGGCCTGCGGTGTAAATGCAGCCTGTTAGTACATATCACGCCATGTTTTTACGTGCACGTTGCAAATATACACCTCAAGCGGGCACAAAACATTAGTACATGTGACCCTCAGTGGGGAAAGAGAGAGAGAGAGAGAGAGAGAAAGAGTGAAAGAGAGAGAGATCCCAATTAAACACTTCTGAACAGAATTCCTTAGTTCTAAAGAGAACACTTCCAAACAGAAGTCCTTAATGTGTAGAATAGGGCAGGTGTGATTGCAATCTGCTTCTGAAGATCCAAGCCCTTTGCAGTTTCGGAACCATAATGAAACACACCTGGCTGTTATGTTCATATGCCCTGAAGGCCCTGGTTGTGGAAACAGGTGTGCTGTAAATAGGGGTAGCCGTATTGGAACTTTGCTGGAAAGTTGATATATAGGAGAGGGATTTGACGTAGAACTCTCTAATGTCTAGGAATTGCATATCGCCCCCTGAATCAACACGTTATTGATATTTTCACAAGGATCACAGATGTAGCTGTTTTGAATGATGTGATGTGATAAGGCTTTGATGGCACTATATAGGTATGTTCATAGAACATGCACACAGTATGTTATAGGTCTGTAGACAAAGGCAACACAGTATTGAGAACTGATAACACTTCCATGCCTGCCATCACACTGCATGCTTTGAGAGTTAGAGCAGCAGGACTTTGCTTCTGTTTTTGTATTAAATGCTCTTATTACCAACAATCAAGGCTGGCCATCCCATTTTCGTGTTCTTTTCCCCACAGTGACACGGTGGTGCCTTTTGTCTTGATTAATGAGATGAATACCCCATAAGCCACTTAAGCAGAGCTGTCATTGTTTTCCCATCTTCCCATCAGCAGGAGCAGTTGTTGGCGTCATACTTGACTACGTCCATGCAGCCTGGAGTTCCCCAGAGAGTGGTGTCATGGCGCCACTCTCAAACAACAGGGTGTTTTTGATTTCCATCCATCCTACCTAAAGCACACACTCACACACACTCACACTCTCACACACTCACACACTCACACTCTCACACACTCACACACTCACACTCTCACACACTAACACACTCACACTCTCACACACTCACACTCTCACACACTCACACTCTATGCTAGCCTTGTCTTTCAGAGACAGACAGCCTCTCCCTAACTCAACGGAAAAGGTCGCTTTTGCAGATGAACCTACTTTGCTGTCCTGTTGCACAGCAAAATGCTTTCAAACTAATTTCAATGTGATTGAAGTTGTGTTTTGACTATTTCACTACATACTGCACTATACTGAAATAGAGAAGGTTTCAACCACAGACAGTTTATGAGGTATAGTGTACTATACAATATAGTGAAATAGGGAAGATTTTGACCATTGCCTGCATTTATGAGGTTAGCCTGCAGTTCAATAGAATTGATATCTTTAGGACCTGCCACTGGATCAGCCTGCAGTGCTTTAGAGATAAATATAAGTATAAGTAAGTATATATACTGTTTTGATCCCTTAAGGGAAATTTGGTCTCTGCATTTATCCCAATCTGTGAATAAGTGAAACACACTCAGCACACAGTGAACACACAGTGAGGTGAAGCACACACTAATCCAGACGCAGTGAGCTGTCTGCTACAGCGACACTCGGGGAGCA
Source organism: Alosa alosa (assembly GCF_017589495.1). Lineage (NCBI taxonomy): Eukaryota > Metazoa > Chordata > Actinopteri > Clupeiformes > Clupeidae > Alosa > Alosa alosa. Next base: position 18,051,556 of record NC_063205.1, read on the forward strand.
GTGAGGGGTTAGGTGCCTCGCTCAAGGGCACTTCAGCCGTTCCTACTGGTCAGGGTTCAAACTGGCAACCCTCCGATTACAAGTCCGAAACCCTGACCAGTAGGCCACAGCTGCCCCTAGATAAGATACTACTAACAAATTTAGAGTTGAAAGACTGACATATTGTTCAAACTAAAAATATTGTTCTTTAATATCTTCACTCCAATCAAAAATCAGTGCATTTTTATTTATGCATAAGCTGTTACAAACAGATGAATGCTTATGTCATTCTTACGTTACATCTGTGTGTAGCCCTTTAATTACTAGCAATTACTGCAAAGCATGGTGGTGTGACATGCCAATCTGGGGGTGGATAATGCACATGGTATGACTGTGGCAGAGTATTGCGCATGTAATCAATGTCAGAGAATCCTTTCATTTGATGACGCTCAATTTCCATTCTTAATGGGGGCTTAATGTCCATAGGAAATGCAGAAATGAGGGAATATAATTTCCCAGGGCCGCATTACGTTCATGATCTATGGCTGGTAAACAAAGACACCCAGTCGCTGTGCAGCTACGGCTGTGCTGCTGTCTCCGCCGATGGCGCCGCGCGTCTTAGCCAATCTTATCTTATTTGCATCTCCGTTGTTTTAGGCTGACGCAATTAGCGCAGCGAACTACGCAGCCTCTTCAGGAAAATCACATATTGATTGCTCATTAGTGCTTTAATGAAAATGTAATCATCCTTAAACTGAATGCATTAAGATGTTTTTTTAACTGTTTACTAGCTCCCAGGACAGACTAAGAGGTTATTGGCACATTTAATGGTGTAAACATATCTATGTGTATATGTGTGTATGCTTTTGATGTGTCTGTCTATCTGTTTTTGCATAACAACATTATTACTCAGTTGAGCATTTCTCTCTCTCTCTCTCACTCTGTCTCTTTGACCCTGTCTCTGTCTCCCCCCCCCTCTCTCTCTCTCTATGTCTCTGTCTCACGTGGTTCTTGTATTCAGTTCCAACCTGAATATGTGTTACATAAGTGGCCTGTTGCATCATGTGAACTAGTCTACTCTGGATGGAACCTGCCATGGTTCATTGCCTCTGTGTGTGTGTGTGTGTGTGTGTGTGTGTGTGTGTGTGTGTGTGTGTGTGTGTGTCTGTGTGTTTATGTACGTCTGTGTGTGCATGGTTCTCTACTGTGAGGGGAATATGCAACGGAGGATCCATCACACAAACACGGTAGCAGTCATGCAACTGGCAGGACTTATAAAGCCGGGGTTTGAAAACAATCCTGGGATCAAGAGACCAGGTTTCCCTCTGGATATGCTGCTGTGAGCCCAGGAATCATTGCTGAGTAGCCCTTTTATTGGAAATCAATGCTCCTGCAGGAATGGGTACTCACAGCACTATGTACAGTAGGTTAATTACAATGTCGCTGGAATTTGGTAATTAAAGATGTTTCTTTATCTCTGATAAAATGAACATAAATCACTTCTGATGATTAGTGTACAACTATAAACACAAAGCATGCATGTCATCTGGTGGTTTATGTATTTTGTGCTGTTTGTGAGTAGTGTGGACTGCTTGTGTAACTGGGGGGATCTTGCAAGGGGGGTGCTTATTTATGGACCGTTTGCTATTACATATGGGAAAATGATGTACATTATTTTAGGGTGTGGACAATTATGGCCTGGACACTATGAACTCTGTAGGAGCATGACATGCCTTATTATGACCGCCGCTAGCGAAGCTAGCGAAGCGTTCAAATAGGGATTGTCAAATCGATACGATACCCGGGACACCGAACCACCGGGACACATGAAATTTGGTGGGTATGTAGCCCCACTAGACTTTTACGGAAAAATTTCATTTCGTCCCCGGGGTCCACTCCCACCCCCCCGTGCTGGGCCCCCCGAACCGCAAAAAAAGCAGTTTTTCCTAAATAACTGAACCGTGGAACCGAGGATGAAGAATATTTTATGGTATGTTGGTCTCAAGGGCCCACATCAATCTGGCCCATAATCACTCATTTGTGATTTGCACCCCCCCGGTAAAAAATGAAAATGCAATATTATTCTGCTTTAATCGCCCCTATCTTCAGTTAAGATTGACCTGGCATTCTCTGGAGGTATGCCAAGTTTTGTAGAATTTCATCCATGGGGGGGGTCTTAAAAAAAATAGATTATGTGTACATTTAGTGACTGTACACTCATTGGCCTGTAGATGGCGGTGCACACATATACACATGCACACACACACAGGCACCCACATACTATCGGTATTAGAACGGCGGATACATAATTACAAATTCAGTAGGATTAAAAGAAAGCCAAAATATATATTCATCATCATCATCATGGCTGCATTTCCAGTATTGGCGATAAGTAGTCGTTTGTCCACTAGATGGCGCATTGTTGCAGTGAGACGTAATTTTGTTGAAAGTTAAACGTGGGTTGGAATAACAATGGACGCTTCCTACAAGGACTATAGTTTACCGCAGAGAACGTCTAATAAGGATAGGATGATGTTCACATGAAATGTAATTCCCATTTCTTCTTGAAGCCGAAATAAATATGAGGATGTTTATCGGACATGCTTGGTTTTTACTGCAGGTACGTTAATCTTATAATATCAATAAGGACCTAGGTAATGTTACCATTAGCGTTGGTTGAGTGATGGAGGCCAATTTGATTGATTGCATTTGTAGAAAACTATAAATGCGGTTATACCAAGCAAATTGATAGCAGCACTGTAATTGTATCTTCAGTTTTGCCTATACATGTGTGAGACTGAGACGCCTGTTTATTTTGTTTTAAGTGCGTGCAGGGTGTGAGAGGGGAATCGATGTGCTTTGATTCCAGCTTGGTAGTTGTAGTCTGTGAAATTAAAAAGCACGTGTGTGTGAAGTATCCAAACAATGACACCTTCATTTCATTATGGCTGCTTTAGCAACACACCTTAAGCTACTGTGTAGTGGGTCCCATTTAGAAGTGGCTACTTCATTCGCACTTTCCTTGACTCATGGAGCTGCGTGAATTTTATTACAACTTTTCGCCACGATATGGCAGTTTAAGTCCGCATGATACTGTAAGGCGTAAGCCATTGGTTTCCAAAGGAGATTTTATTTGTGTCGCCAGCATAGTCTATTGACAATTTATGTTGTAATAAATAGGCCTACCTTATAAGCCTACCTGTATCTTAGGGAAGCTAACAGCTTTCTATTAGGATCTAGTGTGTTAGTTACAGTTTTGTCATAACTCCCTGATGCATTTTTGCATTTAGAATAGCCAGAGCGTGAACAACATCGGTGCCTATGGACTAGGCTTGGTGAACCCAGCCTAATCTGCCGCTATTTATTTTTGATTTCTTAAAAAGATTGAGGTTGGTCTGGTGAAAGCCAGACTAGCCATGGACCTCAGTTACACAATGCAAGGGAACATGAATCAGCCTATATTTGTAATTTAACAATAACGGACAACAGCTCTTCAACTTTGGGTCCGTTAAAATGTGTATGAACAGTCTAGTGACGATTTCATCAAGGCCCATTTGGACATGTCAGTTATTTGCACCACTAGATGTAAAACAGCATTTCGTTTCAGACTACGGTTACTTAATTTGGCATTAACAATAACGCTTTCAGACTACTGTTACTTAATTTGTGCATTGACAATAAAGTATTACGTGAACTAAAGATGACTAAAATCTTATGTAGAAGAAGAAACATTCACAAAAAAATCCATCCATCCAAAAATGACCTTTGTTTTTTGATAGCTGTTGAAAACGACACGGAACTGACAGAGATGTTTTGTTTATAAATAAATAAATAAATAAATAAATAAATAACATTATGCTGATACCTTTTGCTTTTCCCAAATACAATGTAGCCTACAGGTGTAAGTGACCTTTCATCAATTCAGTTGCAATGGATGAACTGTGATGAACTGCCCTACTTGTGATTGTTTAGAGATGTTAAAGGTTTTATAACAATGCTACATCTTCTTTGGCTATTCTACAATCTATTCACCTTTTCAGCACCAGTAGGCTACTTTTGTGCAGCCGCTACACACACTCAGGCATGCCAAACAAGCATACACAAAAGTTTCAAGAGTGGGGGATGGAGTAAAATATGGAGACAAATTGAAGTGTGATTTATTTTCGCGGAACGGATGTACAGGACTGAGCGGCGGTCATATTTTGTACCGCTATGCGGTACATCTAGTTTATACCGTGAAAATGCACAGTGGACAGTGTTTTTCTCAGCAGACTGCCTTGAGTGTTTTTCTTTTAGATTAACTTCGTCTCCATGTTGTGTGTGTGTGTGTATCTGGGATCTTCATTGGGTGACCGTGTCTGGCTCTTTAAGGCCGGAGACATGTGCGGCAAAAGTACCAAAGTTATGCACATTCTGTTTGTTAGATTTTTGCAACAAACACAACCTTCATAAAAAACAACATGGCCTTTCCTTGTAGTTCAGTTCATTTTTGAACAGTACTACAAAGTATTATAAAAGGAATATAAAAGCAATGCCCACACCATGTACAAGGGAAATCTCCCTCACTCTGAGGATACCCCATTCGATCTGTATAGTAATATAGGGTAGAAAACATCTCCACAATGTGTGTGTGTGTGTGTGTGTGTGTGTGTGTGTGTGTGCATGTGTTTGTGTGTGTGTACGCATGTGTATGTGTGTGTGTGTGCATGTGTTTGTGTGTGTGTGTGTGTGTGTATGTGTGTGCGTGTGCGCTTGCGTACGTGTGTGTGTGTAGTCATTTTATCCATTAAATGACTTTATTTGAGTGAGGCTCAAATGGATGAGTAATGCACAGTAAGAGTGAGAGCAGCAGAGAGCAAGAGCAAGAGCAATCACGCCTCCTCCTCCATATTTTTTTATTTACCGCCGAGCTAACCCTGCTGGGACGAGTTCCCCCCTTCAATCACATGCTAATGCAATTTGTGTGCTCGGGATCACCGCGGCGAACGACCTCCCGCTGCCCGGGACATTTGCATGGGATGATCATCACGAGGTGAAGTGATCAGCGTCTCCAGAGCCATGCAGGGGATGGGCAGAGACCGGGAGAGCGCTTGGGAGGGGCAGCAGGAGAAAGCATGGCTCATAACAGTGACCTAATGCTTTATAAGGGTGACATAACTTTGTCATAAACCTTGTCAAAGCATATGTCATGTCTAGTCAATATCCATTCAATAATCATTAACATTGACTTTCATGACAGCTTATGAAAAGGTATTCAATCCATTATGACATGTTTATGATATTGTTATGACAGTCTTATGTGTAAGGGAGTATGCAAGGTTAGGGAATGGGGACAGGAGTAGCAAACTCTGTGCAACACATCTATTTCTTGATCTGTATTGGAACCATGATAAATTGCACCGTCCCTCTGAAATAAAACTCCAATAAATGAATAAAATATTACTAGTTTCTAGCGAATGTGTCCATCCTTTTAGCTTAGATTTTTTGTTTAACTTTCAATATATTGAGCTACACTCAGTCAGGTGGTGGTGGGGGTGTTAATTCTTCTACCTCCAACAATCATATTAGAGGCCAATTTGCCCCCACCTCTCCCCAAGTCCTCGCCGCTGCGACACCAGCCATTACAGTGAAATCCAATTCAGAGCTCTTAGGTTGGGTGGATGTCTCTGCGCTCTGACGTCTATGCCATGCACCCTTGACGTCTTTGTCCGTGATCAGAAAGAGCTGAAGTCTCTGAAAGCAACACACACACACACACACACAGACCCACACACACACACATGCACAAAAACAAACACACACACACACACTTTGTTCCAGCGAAGATTAAATGATGAGACGTCTCAAATGGCGACTTGTTGATGGTTGACCTCCGGCTCCACACACACACACACAGTCCTCCCCCTCTAAGCCAGAGGATAATGATGAGAGGCTGAATCACAGACACTCATTGAGCAAATGGCCCAAGAGACAAAATACGTGTCGTGTGTATAGAGGGAGACGTACTGCTGTGTCACGGTGCTCTATGGTGATTGTTTGTTTGTTTGTTTGTTTGTTTACAAAGAGCCGCTGTCCCACATTCCCAAAGCAAACAAAAGGTCAGAAATATCTGTGCCCTTCATCCTTAAGACCAACACCTTCTGCCCTCTGTAATAAATCCTGTCACAACAGTGTTTGTTTACGAGGTACAGACGGTCAATCAAAAGTCTGGCAATGCCTTAGAATTTAGTGACCTCACAGATGCAAGCCTGAGAGGGCTGTTGAAGCCCAAAAGCCATGCCAAATTATAAACACTCAGCAGGCCACTCACACTCGAAGCATCTGCTTCGTAAGAATTTGAGAACACACTTAAATGGCTCCGCCATTTTTGAGATGGACTCTCAAGCCAGGGGTCAAACAATGTCCCTGATTGGTACATCAAGGAGAGCCAGGAAAACCTCCTCAATCCACAGGGAAGCTGTAGAGTGACCTTTTGTGGAGAGAGAGACAGAGACAGAGAGAGAGAGAGAGAAAGAGAGGGAGAGCAAAAAGAGTGAAAGAGAGAGAAAGGGAGAGAGAGAGAAAGGGCAAAAGAGAGAAAACATCCAATCACTCACTATTACCTAATCATGAGGTTCATGATTGGCTGATAGCCCCCGGTTGATTTTTCTGTCACTCTCAGGTCATGGCTGTGCAACTATCACCACTGGAGACTCTGACATCCAGACAGTCTCTCTCTGATTGCAGGGGGGACTAAGGTGGGGCTTAAAATGGAAGGATATTCCAGGTGATCGCAATTTAAGACCAGAAAAATCAGGACCTCTGATACTGAATAAATTCTGCCCTGGATGCGTTCTTGTGAGCTTTTGAACACGAATGGATTTTTTCCTGTTTAGATCGGAGATTGATAAGCCATTGTGGCCAACAGCTAGGAACCCCACACACACACACACACACACACCAGCACCATCACCACCACCACCACCACTACCACCATCACTTCAATTAGACTGTAATTCTCCCTCTTAGAAACAAAAGAGTTGAAAGAAAGAGTCGTAATAAGCGAAAGGAGAAACAGGAAGTGACAGAGAGCACCTTTGGCTTTCGTGTTTTGCCGTCCAGCATGGCCCCTTGGGCCCTGTCCTTTACAAGGGCACGAAACAACCCAGCTACGCCAACCAATGAGACGAGAGGGGAGAGGAAAAAAGAAACGGGTGGCTGCTTCTCTAGTCGAGGCATCATTTGCAGGAGGCCGATGCAAGTCCATTTTCAAGCGAATTCGAGCAAGGAGATCTGTGAGTTTAGCCCCAAATGGGTTCTGGCGCTCCGGTCCAAAGCCTGCATTCATAAAGGTGCTGAGAGGTATGGATGCACAAATACCTGTGTGCACTCAATTCAGACTCCAGAGGGAATAAAAGAGAATGAGAGAGAGAGAGAGAGAGAGAGAGGGAGAGAGAAAGAAAGAGAGAGAGAGAGAGAGAGAGAGAAAGAGAGAAAGGAGAAAGAAGGGTAAAGCAACAGAGTCAACAGAAAAATGGCAGTATTAGATTCAGATCACTGAGAAGAGCGAGCGCAAATGGAAAGGGAATGTATGGGAAGAGAGAGAAGAGAGAGAAGAGAGAGAAGAGAGCTGAAAAACAGAGAGAGCAAGAGGGAAAAAAGGGAAGAGAGAGAAGAGAGAGAAGAGAGCTGAAAAACAGAGAGAGCAAGAGGGAAAAAAGGGAAGAGAGAGAAGAGAGAGAAGAGAGAAGAGAGCTGGAAAACAGAGAGCAAGAGGGAAAAAAGGGAAAAGAACTTCTCTCCCAAACTTTTATTCCCCTCTCAACTCATCTAAGGCAGCAGGATGGGAGGCGGTGTGAGCATGATGGATGCTGCCGATGGAGAATGGAGTGGTGTGTGTGTGTGTGTGTGTGTGTGTGTGGCGGTGGGGGGGGGGGGCAGGGGGTTGATGGTGGTGGAGAAGGGGGCATTCAAGGTTGAAACAATGACCAATGAGGCATGGGCGGCAGAGGTGGGGATGATTGATGCGGGTTGCCCCGGGTGACAGGGAGGATGGTGAGCAGGCCATGGCCAGATGAGGCCTTGGCCAGTCTGTACAAGTGCCATTTACACGTCCCATGGAGAGACACAAACATCATCCACGGGACTAATACAGCATGCAGCACTCTCTCACGCAACAGTAGAGACTTCGCCATTCACTCTATTATGTGAGGTTTTCAAGCATCCTTAGCCTTAGAGTATGGAGTGTCACGACACTGATGATTGTTCTTTGTATACCAGTATGGCTTCAATGGTCTTATCACAAAGGGAGAGTATATACATTGACCTGTGCGCTTTCTTTGATTCTGGTTAATGCAATACTCTTCTGTGCTTTGTGATAAGCTAAGGAGTGTGCCAATATTATTGTCTTGGCAGGGTTTTCTATCTCACATTCGATTGGTGTGTTTAGTAATGGGGCAATTCCATGGAAAATTTAATTTTTTGTAACATCCATAACGCCAATAAAATGTGATGGTATGGTATGATGTGAATGATTACATGAAATTTGAGCATTTGCTACTTACATTTTTAAGAATGTACATGAGAAAAAATTCACAAAAAATTAATGTTATCATTCACATCATACAAATGTTAAGGAATTTCACTGGCGTTATGGATGTGACAAAAAGTCAATTTTCTGTGGAATTGCCCAATGAAGGTTTTAGAGCTTCCTACCATGTGTAACAGCATCCTAGATGTCAACACAATATCCATTGGGTGCGTCTTACTCACAATACTCACAATGTCTGGAGTTAACTTGTGACACCGTCACATTAATTTAAGTGTTCCTTTACATTTATTATTGCACGGAACATTATCTTGATTTCCTATAATGTTTATGTATGAGGAATGATATTCATATGTATATCTGTGTAATATATGTATTGTCCACTGTGGTTTTGGTAAGAATGTGGGGTGTCTCTTTAAGGCCTCGGCACCAAGATTACTATGACCACGCATACAAGCTTACTTTAGGTGGGTGCGCCAGGTGTTTGGGCGGTCGGTGGAGAGATTCAGCAAATGCAGGGTGTTTGAATGCGTGGCGCCAGTATTGTTTGCTGCAGCCACATAGAGATAAAGCTAGTTCCCTTGGGTTTGAGAGCTCTTAAAACACGTCTTAAGAGACTGCTTTAAGGGAGGAGAGGAGAAAACATTGTGCAACTGCATAGACTGTACCTCATACCGCGTCTCCAGCAAGAGGACGCGTCCGACCCCAAACTTCAACTTCGTGTTAACGTTGCCCGACGCTCAACGGATCTGGTGAGATCTATCTCATTTGGGTATTTTTTGGCGTGGTATATCACTAAAATCAGCGCTTGACCTTTTGCCTTTTTTGTTGTGGATTATTTATTTTTCGCTGCACTCCGACAGAGGATTATTCTCGCGGCCTACCTGTTTCCTGGTTGGAATATAAAGACTATAGCGCGATCCTGGGAAAGACCTGAAGTTTCGTTTAGTTTGGACTTTTAGTTTAATTTTGGGGACTGAGACAAAGGGGGGAGATTCAAGTATTGTGTGGTTGCACGGGATAATTGGTGTAATAATAATATACTGCGTTAAGCGCGTCATTCAATTCAACTGTTTGGTGCGTCTTTTCTTTTTGTTCAGCGCCGTCTGAATATTTGTTGGTTGCTGTGTGCTTTATTAACGGCAGTATACCGGCTCTTATGCATATGTGTTGGTGTAATAAGGCAAAAAGTATTTGTGACAGTATTGAAGCGTTTTGTTATTGTCGATTACTACTTTCATTCCCAAGAACCCCTTGTGCGTTTATAGTAACACAGCTGTTTAAAAAGGACGTAAAGGGCTGATTTTACAAACTGACAGAGGCGGGAAGAACACCAGATGTGCAGAGAAGTATTTTCTTTCCCCAGCAGTTAAGTCTGATTAATGTGAGGAAAAATATGAGGCAAAATAAAACACCATACACGCACAAACAGATACACAGACATACACACAAGCAACAAGCACAAGCACACAAATACACACACACACACACACTGAACAGAGCAGTCTAATAACATCAGTTACTTCACAAAAGTGCATATATATCTGTGTGTGTGTGTGTGTGTGTGTGTATGTGTTTATGTGTGCGCGCGCGTATGTGTGTGTGTGAGAGAGTGTCTGTGTGTGTGTGTGTTTGTGTGTGTGTGTGTGTGTGTGTGTGTTTGTGAGTGTGTGTGTGTGTGTTTGCGTATGTTTGAGGGGGTTAAGTACGGGGTGCATGATTTTTCGTCTCCTGACCCAGAAAAACAGTGCTGGTGTCAGCCAGGAGCCTCCACCCATCCACCCTCCCCCTCTCCCTCCCTCCCACTCCCCAAATATAAATAACTCTCTGTATGTGCCAGTTACATGCGTAATTACAAGGGGGAGAGAGTCACACATTTGGAGATGTGCTGTAAACATGGGCGCTAGGAAGTAGTTCTGACTCACTACACTGGATAATCTGTGTTTTATTTTCACACCAGCATGTTCATTGATCTTCTTAATTGCTGTTGAAAGATATGTTTGTGTGAACGTGTGTGTGTGTGTGTGTGTGTGTGTGTGTGTTTGTGTGTGTGTGTGTGTGTGTGTGTGTGTGTGTGTGTGTGTGGGTGTTTGTTTGTCTGTGCTTGTGTGTATGTGTGTTTGTTTGTGTGTGTGTTGTTGCCACTTCAGATTTCAGAATGAATATTGTGCATATAGATTCAGATGTGATATCCCACCTTCAGGAAATTGTCGTGTCGTGTTTCATAAGCGATTGAAAGCGAAACACGCAACAAGACATTTCCTAACAGCTAGCAAAACATTTGTGTGTGTAGTGACTAATGACCCAGTAACTATGGAAGTACCCGTGTGGTGCAATTTGTCTTAAGAGATTAATGGTCTCAAACAGTGAAGGTAATTACAAACCTAACCCTTAACAAGGTACTGGTAAATGATCCAACAAAATGAATGCAACACGACAGCCATGTACTGTAATACAACAATGTGGAATTAGATTATTTAGTATTTGGCAACGCTGATGAACCAACCTTAATGACTAAGGAATGGATTACTAATAAATCATTGTGCACAGAAGACAGAGAGATAGAGAAAGAGAGAGAGAGAGAGACAGACAGAGAGATAGAGAGAGGGAGAGAAAGAGAGAAGGAAGGAAGAATGAGAAGATTAAAGAAACCTGAGGCTAAGCCACACAGCCAAATGAGAATGCAACCCTCACATGCAGAGACTGAATGCATGACAGTGATAGACAGACAGACAGACAGATATATAGATAGATAGATAGATAGATAGATAGATAGATTGAGAAAGAGAGGAGAGAGAGAGAGAGAGATGGATGTGTCCATGTAGTGCGAAGGGAGTTTATGGCCAAACAACCAGCCTGAGATGACAGGGGCTGGACAGGGAGGACGGTCTAACCTTCACCTGGACACTATAGTTCACCGGGCGGGGGGGCATCCAAGGGAGACGCCAGCCGACCGCGTCCCAGCTGGCATGTCCAGGGACTCGGGGGGTGTAGGGCAAGGTTACCCCAACATTGCGTGGGGACCTTTCTAAGCCTAATAGAGACTGACAGGGCAGGGGCAGCTGTCATAAGAATTACCACAGCGCAGTGGCCGACCTATCGATCCGCCCTTTTCCCAGCAAGCAAAACCCGTCACCGGGCAGCACAGACCGAGTCAGGGGTTCGCCTAAATAGAGATGTCAGGAGAGAGCAGCTCCCCTCTTTCTATTGCCCCCATTCCCCCGTCCTAGTTCACTCACCCTCGGGCTATTCTCAAACCGATATATATCAAAAAAGAAACAGAGAGAGAGAGAGGTCAGAACATTGTTGTACCTGCAATTTGTCTCGGTCATCTCTGTGTCCCATCCATTTCTATCGGTGCAGCAGCAGAAATCCTGGTGACGTTAGACGAGTGGGTTTTCTGATTGTCATGTTTTTTTTTCTGGGGAACCACGACATATGGTGTCCCTTCAGCCTCCCCTGCCTATACTGACCAAGCCACACACAGCCAATTATGTCAATTTGTTTGCACAGGAGTTTGCGGCCTCTTTTTATTAGTTTATGACTTGGTTGTGTGTGTGCAAGTGTGAAGAGCAAGTGTACTCATGCATTTTACATGGCATGCCCAAGTGTCCAGTACTAAGGTAATGGCTCTACAAGAAGACACCTGTCTGAACAGGGAGCTGGACGACGGAGGGTGGGCTTGTAGAACAACTAAAACGACGTGGAGTGGAAAAGAGGAACTCAGGCCTGACCAGTAAATGGTGCTCTAAAGTCCATTGCCAATCAACCTCCTTCAGTCATGTCCATTGCCAATCAACCTCCTTCTCCTCCACAATTATCTGGGCCCTGTACTTTTTTTTATCCCCCAGTGAGAACACGTCAGTTGAACTCTCCACCACAAGCCTGGCTGACAGAACCATGTCATAACATGTTATAGCGGATGCCATTTGCTAAAAGAAGTTCCTCTTTTCAAAGATAATAATCATACGATAAACATGTCAGGGAAGATGACGTATTGTAATGGTTTTAATCACACATCTCATGCAAAAACAACTTGCAAATAATCATAATATGTCACATGTTCATGCACTGTTGATCTCATACTGAACAATTATAAGATGTAGCATCTGCCACAACATTTTTTTTTCACAAACTGCATGTTAATATCCTGTCAGAGTCTTCACATCAGGCATAACCTTCATGTGGTTTGGTTTAGTACCACGTATACTGGATACGCTCATGTTTGTCTTGCTTTTGAATCTAGTTTTTGTGGGCTTTATTTGAGTTCACTGGGGTGTATTTTTTAATGTTAAGGCTGTCTCCATCAAACGGAATAAGGGAATCACATCAGATCACAGAATTTTCATCAATTAAGGAGAGCAGCTCAGATCCCTGTGGGGAACAAATAAGCCTTCAGTGCATTTCTTATCAGTTTGTGTTCATGAGTGATTAAATTTAGATGCATTTAATGAAGCAGTGCTAAAGGTCACACTGAATGTAATTACAAGAAAGAAGGTGTTTCTGAGAAATATATGTGCTTAACACTCTTTTTTCCTCTCTCATGGTGGTTTTCCATTCATTCTATCAGCTATTAGTGGCATTCAGGTTTTCCACATTTTATTTCTTTGTTTTCGAGAAAATCCATCCTTCTCTCTCTCTTTTCCCATCCTCCATTTTGTCCTCCACCCCCACCCCTTGTTGCCTCCCCTGTGTTGAGCTCTTATTTCAGACCAATTTCACCAGTAGCATGGATATGAAAGTCATGATTGTCGCACCGATCTCACCATGGTTCAATTGGGCAAGAGATTACACCTGGGTCAAGGTCTCCTGTGTGTGCGTTTGTGTATGTGTGTGTGGGTGCACACATTTTTGTGTAAGTGTGTGTGTGTGTGACCTGGTGATTGGTGAGCCCCTGGGCCACTTTGCAGTCGACCCTCCTCTCCACGCTCCAAGTGTCATCATCCGTTTCCTGTTTATTTATTTATGTAGAACACGGCCATAACACGTCCTGACCCTTTTTGGCCCTCGAGGGCCCCCATGCTCTTTTGAAAGCCCGGGAAGCCAAATGCTAAATGGCAGCCGGGCCGTGCTGTGCGGAATCGAGAGGACCCGGGAGAGACACACGTCCACCCACTTGTACCCTGGTCACAAAAAAAAAACGGGGGAACCGAACAGACAAGTGGCGCCATTTCGCCAAACAATCACGAGCTGTTGATGCAGGCTCGGAGTGGAGTCACAAGGCCCCATCATGATTAGTGCTGTGAGAGTGTCAGCAGGGGGCCCAAGTGGGTATGACACAGAAGAACCTCTTTAATGTGTGCACTGAGACAGCCTGATACCCTCTAACTGGTGTCATGTTGAGAAGTTCGTGAAGAAAATTCAGAAGGAAAATTGACACGTCTTCACGCTATGAAGAGTGACTTAAAAAGTATAAATGACGTATATCAGGGGTAATATATGTTATGTGGGGTGGTAGGTGGGTAGGTTGCCTTAAAAGGGAGCAAGTGTAGTGTTTTAGCGCATGCATAGATCAATTTCCGTCAATTAATTAAGATTAATTGATTCATTTAGATGAATTGATTAACTGATTAAGTCTTTCACCATAGAAATTATACTGCACACCTACTCTCTCCAGTGCTCTGGTAATGGCCCTGCTGACTGAACAAATACTTTGAGTTTTTTTCTATCAGGTTTATTCTTGCATGTCTTTCTCTCTCTCATGCTCTCTCTTTCTCTCTCATGCTCTCTCTCTCATTCTCTCACTCTCATTCTCTTTCATGCAGGTGAAACTTAAAGCAGTCACCTTGAAACTGTCTTCATCCCCCCCACCACTTCACCACACACACACACACACACACACAATTCCTCTTCTCTGATAAGAGGAAAGTACAGGCTCATTTCTTTTCTAGGCCAGTCTACTCTTTCCTAGACATTGGAGGGGAATGAGTAGACGCCTCTGCTGCCACTTCCGTCTGCAGACTGGACAACGTGATGAGAGCGGATGCCTCTGTCTCCCCCACTCACCACACCTCTGCCAACCAGTACGACCTCCACCCCCCCTCCCCTCCCCACTACCTCCTGCGTCACAGAATTGATGTCTTCCCAGGCATTATAAATCGCCTCAGCTCTTCATGGATGTGTGTGGGGTGGGGGGGTGGGCTTCTTCCTGGGTTAGATTAATAGACCTCACCGCACAGCTAACTCTGCATTAGCGTGACCTGCCTTTATCAATCCATATCCACTTTGGCCTCTCCGCATAAAAAGCCTTCACTTTCTCCAGAGTCTTTCAATCCATGTGGGCCGGCGGCTGGATCATTGACTTTCATCAGGGCCTATTAGCCCCAGGCCCTGTGGCGGAGGGGTGAGGGCCAAGGCCTGGCGTAGGAAACATTGAGAGACATTAGCGCCCATAATAGTCGTCCTGCTTTGTGTCCAATTGGGGCCCGCTGGCGGAGACGGATCAGGTTTTTTAGTCCTAAATGAGAATAATGGATGTAGACAAAGCACATGGACACATAGATAGACACACACACACACACATAACCACAGACAGACACACACACACACACACACACACACACAGCCACAGACAATCTCTCGCTCTCTCTCAGACACACAGACACACCCACAAACACACACACACACACACACACACACACACACACACAAAGCTTCGCAAATCCACATACACAAATTTATCTAAAACAGTGGTAGCCATGTCATTATTTTCCACATTGCAAACTTGTCCAGACCCTTCTGTGTGTGCATTCCTCCACCAAGACACACACCATCTCTGCCTGGCCACCACAACAACAACAACAACAACAACAGAAGCCGAATCTGCTGGCATTCTCCAGGACACAAATACGCTCGGCAGAACACCGGCAACAGAAACCACTCTGATAATGGCCGGATGTGTGTGCGCTGTGTGCGGCTCAGAGCAGGGAGAGGAAAATGGAGGCTGTGGAATCTATCAGATAAGAACCCATTGGCTGGGATGATGTGACTCAGTGCCTCTATCACCGCCATGCTGCAAGCCTTTACTTTGATCCAGTGTGATTGCGGCAGTGCCGGTCACGATTCGGTGGAAGAAAGGCCTATGGGTATCGCTGGGAGAATTTTAACAGGTGAAAACTGTCACTGACAGTTTTGATAGCACAGAGGATGGCATAGTTTATTACTTTACATAGAGATTTAATTAAGTATCTAATAACAAACTTACTTTTGTTGACTAATTTGACATTAGTAACACAGGGCCATATTATCGTAGTCTTAAAGGAATACGCCACCCCTAGGTGAAATTGGGTCACTCCCCGCAGTCCCTAGAGTTGGATGAGTTTAATTATTTCTCGTAACCTGTACATTCACATCGAGTACAAATATCAATGCAAATTAACACGAAGGGATTTACTAGACCAATTTAGATTTGTAACTATTTTTCGGCATAGCACCGCAAAGCACGCTGCCAGGCACAAAGACATCACGCAGCATATGAAAACCCTCAACTTCCGGCAATACACCAGCGTGACTACCAAGTTGTCTGCTATTAGGCTGACACTGACAGGTGGGCTTTCTCTAAGAGTTCTAATGGCGATGAATATGGAAGATTACATCTCATGATTGACATCTCATTCCCTTTAACAGCACTTCAAACAGCGCATTGGTATTTTGACAGTCAGTGGCGCATTTGAAGGAATCTGCTTGCACGCAAGACCGTATGGAACAGTTATTCCACTAAACTAAACTTTACTAAAACCTAGCAGAGTACATGCATTTGCACTCGTCTATTATTTGAACTATAGGCAGTTAAACTAACTTTACCGTGGTGTCAGTCAACGACAAAACAGTTATACACAGTTAATTACTTTCACTATTGACTGATAATTGGTTACCATCAGTTACCCCAATAATGTTCGAATGACTGAATAAAAAACATTTATCCTGCAAAAGGAGTTGCTGCTTACATCTCGTGACAGTGCGTCTTCAGCTGTGCTTCATATTTGCCTCTCGCCTCTTGCCTAATCACTTTTATCCGTCATTACCAATTTGCAAATGATGGTGAATAACTATTCATTGTGAGATGTATTTCGTAATATGTCATTTGTGTAATTTGTAATGTTTTGCATGGATGTGCGCTGGTGCACATTCTTGGATGAAAGAAGCAGGGTGCGTTGGGCAGGGTACCATGGATTTCTGAGCAGGTTTTTCATGGTCAGTGGAGTAGGGCCTAATGCGTGTACGATAGCGATTTTTAGACAAGGCACCAGACCCCTCCTTAGGTCGTTAATTGGCACGTTGCTCAAAAAAAGAGATGATTTAACAATATTCTGACTAATTATAGTGGATCCACTATCTTGAAATCTCCTAGCTTCTTTCTTCTTCTTATAACCTTTTCTTTTTACCTTTTCAAGAGTGAATGCGACTCTAACCGCTTAACGTACAGACATGTTGAAATAACCGTTCTGAAGGTCTGGAGTGGGGCAAGAGAGTTATTATTTCAGATTTTTTTTTGAAGTTTATACTTTTTGAGAAATAGGGAATGTTAAAAAGCTCATTTTCCCCCCATAGACTTGAATGGCTGTGATGTCATAATTGCCTAAAGCCAGCTGCACTCGTTAAGCTCCCAGAGTAGTTCCCGGGCTTATCAGAACACTGGCACAGGTGTCACCTGTGAATCCAACTGTCTCAGCTTCTAATGCATACAATCTGGTGCTCCCTAAAACTACACATCCTGTTTAAGTGTTTCCTGTGTGTCAAAATAAAAGTCACAGCTCATGCTTTGCGCATTATATCTCCAGAACGGCTTGACACATATGCTTCAAATTTGGTATGAGTGTTTGGGGCAGCCGTGGCCTACTGGTTAGCGCTTCGGACTTGTAACCGGAGGGTTGCCGGTTCGAACCCCGACCAGTTAAATTTGCAAAGTGTAATGGCCGATAGACCGATCGGAATGTGTTTTGTGACGTACCTCGCAGATATGATAACCATATAGCAGATCTAATACCCACACTTTCCTTTTTTAGCTCAATGGCACTATAATTTTTTAGCAATAGGTCTTTATTGTCATTGTCACAGGTACAACGAAGTTTAAAGTGCTCTCTACTAGTGCAGTCACTAGTACCCAATTGAGAAGCTGCAGCTGACACCCGTCTATTCCCTTCCACTCTATTTGTCTTGTCACAAAGAGCCTGCCATTAAAATTTAGCTGACAGTCATCACTTGGGTTGCAACTGAACTGTTGCAAACCTCAGTGGTTTCTTCTGAGCATGTAGAAAACCCCCTTTTCCTTTTGCAATTAACCTAAAGCAGACATTAGCCATGTTGCAATTAAACTGTGGCAAACCTGATAGGCAGAGGCTAGCAATCTGCCATGTGGATTAATCATCAAGTCATTTCACTGACCCTCCTCCTCATGCACTATGTAATTACAGGGCAAAAGCAGTGTATGGTATGTCGGTTAAAATGTGTGAGTCAACAGAGTTTGGTTGGCCTTTGGTGGGCAGTCAAATAATATATTGAAAGTGATGCAGACAGTGCACAGTAGCATATTTCCATCTGTCCTAGGTCCTGTTCCCTGGGGTGGAGAAGAAATATTGGATTGGGGTTTCAAAGGATGATGGAGGGACAAGGTTCTGTGGAGCTGGAGACATTTGGAAGTCTGGTGGCTTTTCTTTAACATTTTTATGATTCCATCTGATTGTTTTAGAGCCCTATTTTCATTGATGGGCACTTAAATGCTGGGGTGTGTTCACACACAGATGTAGAAGCTCAAAGCATAAATGTCTTCTTTCAAAGTAACTCCTTTTCCATGAAAACTCTAAGTGCTTTCATGACAGACCTCCCACACAAGGACTTCTGTCTCTTAGTGTAAACTAACACCAGACCACTTCTGAAATCTCAACTGAGACTGAGAATGGGTCTGTGGACCTTTCATGTGCTTCCGATTTCCAAGGGGCATAGCTCATAGACTGTATATAGCTAGCAGTAAAATTACCGTAATTTCCCAACTATTAGCTGAGGTTTATATATTGATATATTATTGGCTAATATAGAGGAAAATTAGTACTTTGAACTCTTACCAAAGCTTTTCAGAAGTACAGGAAATGTGACATCTTTCTTGTTCTTTCAGATTAGAACCCTTGATGATTCCTTCTTATTCACCTACGTGACACAACACGGTTCTCTGAGGCGTCCTGGTATTGATATTGCAATAACGGCTCATATTTCAGCTGAAAGTCCTTGAAGGTGTCTTCAATGAGTGTGTGTGTGTGTGTGTATTCTGATTCAAGGTGACTTTCTTTCAGAGGAAATATTTATCTCATCTTGTCGGCCCTTCTATAAATAACACCAGCGGACTCTTGGGCAGAATACTGATTTGTAAAAGTCGTGAGACAGGGTCCTGATGAAGAAAAAAATCAATGTAGACTTTGTGTCCCCACTGGATCAATAAGCATATCACTTATTCTTAATGCTGGCATTTGTCCTGGACTAGGTGGGATCTTCCCTTACCTGAAGGTAGCCCTTCACCTGTTTAAGCCGAAGGGGTTTTAGACTGTAAGCCATAGCAAATGGACACATGGACAGCATAGATTACATTCACATGCAGATAATACCATTCTTAATTAAATGTGTTTGAGGAGCCTAGTGTAAGCCTTTATTACTCACTGCTACTAAGTCACCAAAGGTTCCTCATCCCCAATTCAATGTGGTTTGGTGCATAGCCAACAAATCTTTTTAGGAACTGATGACCAGGCCTTGGGAGAGTCTCAGGAACATTTTGATGCACTTGTAGTGATCACTCTCATTTTTCATTTTACAATTTTCATTTTTAACAACACCATTGACATTGACAGCACCCTGCTCTACCGTATGATCCACACTTTAGGAGAGGTTTCTCTGTGATATTGTGTAGGAAGGTCATAGCCCATTTGACATGCACAACAGAAACGCACCCTCTGTCAATAAGTTTCATGAGACAGGGCATAGAGGAGAAGGGGACAGGGAAAGGAGAGTACCCCCCCCCCCCTTTTTCTTTCTCTGGCTCCATAGCTCATTGTGTGCTGGCAACAGGGCGCAGCTCTCCCTGACTGGCCTCATAAACAACAACACTCGGCTCCTCAGTGGCCCCATCGATCTCGCCACCATCCAGGAGGGGCTGAGAAGATAAAACAGCTAATCAAAGTATTCATGGGACAATTTATCAGAGATCCATTAGAAAACAACCCAGCAATCAATCTCAAACTCTCTCTCTCTCTCTTTCTTCATCCCTCTCTCTTTGTGTCACTTCATCCTTTCTTCTCTATCATTCTGCCCTCTAGGGATTCTTTCTCTTTCCATATCTCTGTCTCAATTGCGGTCCTTCTCTCACTCCATCTCATTGGGTAAACCCCTATTTTGCTGACGACTGGAGCATGAATTTAGAATCTGGCATAACTCCCCAGACAATGCCTATTAAAATTGCCCAAAGATGCCACAGCTTGATTTTGCATCAGGGGAAGGGAATGATGTAATTGAATCAGTGAAGCCTATTTGGAATTGGCTGATTACATGCACAATGTTTAATTGCATTATATTCAACTTTGTATTACCTGGCAAGGAGAAAATAAAATAGTTAAATCTATCAACACAAACATCACAGCGTAAGAGGAAAGTAATAACCAATCCTCATCAGGGCCAAAGAAGGCTTTTGTTTGTTTTTTACACATATGACGATCTGTAGTGCATGCTAAAAGTTATTTTGTTTTTGTTTAATGGTGAAAATGTTTCTTATTTGTCTGAGATACCTCACAGCTTGGCTGTGCTCTGACTTCTGCAGATTTATTTAATTATGTACTGCATGGACAGATCACCCACAGCTCAAGGTTAGTCTACTTAACTGTTTCCTCCAAGAGGCCAGACGCAGACAGTCCCTCCCCCATGCTTTCAAATTCAGGTGATGAACTGAGGCCATCTCTTTTGATGTGTCGCAAGGCAGTCATAATGAGCTTGTGATGGCATGCCCTATCATTTAAAAAAGCACCACCAAGTCGAGTCAAGCAAAGGCATTTACGAAACTCCAATGAAAGTCTAAGATGAAAGAGTCTAGAGTCTATTATGTTAGAATGTTTCCATAACGTTTTGCTGGTCCCTCTTCTCCTGACCTAAATGAATTATGTATGCGACTCACGTTCAATAGAACTGAAAGGTGACGGATGCTATTAAGGAACTGATATATAGTACTAAACGATTCATGCACACATCTAGAAATTGTATTGGATACAGTAACAACATTGGATGGGGTCGCGGGGGACTCGTTTTATAATGTTTTTCAGAGTGAGTCACAGTATTTCATGGAACATCATAATTATTCAGGCATACCGTGCACCCAAAACGAATACAAAATATCAAAACACTAACCGCTCTGCTGATTAATTCCATTATTCGTTGCTGATTTGCCAGTGTCTGAACCTATTCAGTAGTTGCTTTAAGACTAAAACACTAGGTGGTCACTGGTGGTCTTCAGTTCTTTCTCTGTGGTAATTGGCCCATACATACACCTCTTCATTTAATTTAGCAGAACAAAGAGACAGTGTATGGACTGTCCCAGCTTTGGTCTCTGGTCTTTTCAAGCCTTTCAGATTGGATGGGTTTAATTAATTTTCAAAGGCGGCCTGGGGTCCATTACAATGTGTAACGTATTCTCCATAGCAGGAACAAACTGGGATAATCGGCTCTGCTAAAGCCCTTTTGCCTGGCTGGCGAAATTAAAACAATTGAAAATTGAAACAAAATTGATAAGCCACACCCTATGTGGTCGGTCCATGCATTTGTTCGGTCTGTCATTCACTATTTCTTGGTCCTCTCTCTCTCTCTCTCTCTCTTTCTTTCTCTATTTCTGTCTTGGAAGGTTTTTCTTTTTAGACTGGTAACATTTATTGTCTTTTTGTTCTTCAAGTCCAATACAATTGATCAATTAGGTCAAATTCTTTCTTTCGTTCTCTCTATCTCTCTCTATCACTGTCTCTCTCTTTCTCTCTCTCTCTCTCTCTATCTCACACACACACACACACAAACTAATAAAGCCAGGGTGAGGAACTCCACAGGACGGTCCAGCATCTGTGCGTGACCTTTGGTAGTTTGTGAGGTAGGAGATAAAGGTGAAATAGAGCATCTTCCTCATAAAAGCCCAGCAGGTGTCCCAGAGGCCAGATAACTCACACACACACACACACACACACACACTTGGCTGTTTGGTGGCCCGGTATTTTTTCAAAAGCACAATAAAGGTGATCTCTGTGAGTTCAAACTGTGTGTTGGTTGGGAAATACACACACACACACACACACACACACACACACACACACACACACACATGAAGAAACACATACACAAACAGACACACACCTTTCTATCTTTATATTCTGCCAATGAATGTCCCTTTTACCTGGGTCACACTCGAATAGGCAGATTCCTCAAAGAATTTAGGCATAAATGACATTCTCTCTCTGGGGAAAAAAACCCTACATTCTTCTTGTGTCCATTTCATTGTGATTTTCAGCTATAATTCTTTGTAGTGCTTGTCTGACACACAAAACCAATCTGACCACTGGTCTCACAATTAAAGCCCAAGACCTCTTCCTTTCCCTTTCGATTTGAAAATCAAAGGTAGATGTCGTCCTGCACAAATGGCTGTGGCCAGCTCATATTTTTTTCTCTACTTCAACTACTTCATGTAGACGGAATATCAGACTTTGAATGGCTGGGCAAGAGGAAGAAAAAGAGGAAACATATATATCAACTGGACAAATCCCATTAAATCAAGTGAAATCTCAAAGCTTGATTTACTTTGAACACAGAGGGGAATAAAAGCATACAAAATGGAGGGTGTGTGTGTGTGTGTGTGCAATTCTGGCTAAAAGACCAGAGATGGCTCTGATTCCTTTTTTGATTTACAGCCAGACAAAGGCTTGACAGAAGGTTATTCTCAGCTTGTTATGGTTTCTTGATATTTTTATATGATGTATTATTTCAAGTAAATATGTATGATTATTGAGTACAGTATGTACTGTAACTGCAATCTAAGAGTCACATCTGCCTAAAGGTACTGCAACAGTTGGTGGTTATCAGGCTCAGAGTCAGTGAAGGCTACTGCTGTTATGCTTTTCAAGTCTTCGCCAGATATGTAGCAGAACAAATGTAAACATAAACAACAACACAAATATTTGAAAAAAAATACAAAAAAATACAAAAAATAAAAAAATGGCAACTTTATGCCAGTGCATAATGGCTAACAAAATCACCTTCCCATACACATGCCCCCCATTAGAGGAAGGGTGATGTCTGTATCTATTTACAAAGGAAATGATAAAAAAAAAACTATTTTCCTTGTTGGCCATCTCTCTCTCTCTCCCGACATCAAAGGGTGGGTAGCAGAGGCTACGTAAACGGCCATCTTTCTGAAACAGGTGTCTGAAAGCGTTGTGTTTGATCTCGCGAACGAAAGCTGCTCCCTGCGGACCCCGAGCGAGGCATGCCATTGTGACCCACCGCCCCCCCAACCCCACACACACACACACACACAATAAAAATACCGCGGTCCCTTAGATGAGCCAGTCGGCCAGCCAAAAATACCCACAGCTGGGCCAGAGACGAGCACATCTGACGGGGGTGAGTCACAGACCAGTGCTGGGACATCACACACACACACACACACACAACAACACACACACACACACACACACACACACACCACCCACCCTTTCTTCCCAGAGAGGCAGGTGGGGACACTTGCAGTACAGCTAATTACCGAGGCTAATGAGAATGAAAAATGTACCATGTGTAAGCTATGTATATAGACCCCCACGCACACACGCACACACACATACACACATGCACACCAGTCCCTTGATGAGATGAAGGAGAGGGCCAAACAGGACACTGAGAGAGCTGAAGTAAACAACAGTTAGGCAAGATAGTGCTGCTCAAATTACAATATTGCTTCTAATAAACATGTAAAAGATTCAAATTGATTGCATTTGAAACACAAGTACATAGATGTTTTGAGATATGCACTGTTTAGGGAGAGTTGAAGTGGTGTCTGAATCAAGCATAGTCACCCCTAGGCGTTTCGCTGGTGGATGGGAGCTGTCCGCTTAAGTGGTGCTGAAACCAACTCTCTTCCACAGGCTCTCCAAAGGGCTGCCTGCAGTGACTCGGTTCAACCAAAAGAGGCAGCGACGAGCTTAGAGTTACCTACACGCACTCCATTAATTGAGCACTGGGACGCTGAGTCTGACCTGTGACTGACCACTGGGACTTCATATCCACACCTCCTACTGTCTGAGAGAGTGTGAGGCCGAGGAGGTGTGGAAAGGGATGGGATGGGCCCATGTTTCATGATACGTGGGACATGAAGAGTGTGTGTGTGTGTGTGTGTGTGTGTGTGTGTGTGTGTGTTTGTGCGTGTGTGTCTGTGTGTGCGTGTTTGTTGTGTGTGTGTGTGTGTGTGTGTGTGTGTGTGTGTGTGTGTGTGTCTATCTCTAGTGTGTACATATGCTGTGCTAATTTGCACATGTGACTTCACTGTGAGTGACGTCAGACTCTGATGATTAATCCCACACCTCCACCTTTACCTCTCCCCTGGTGATGGCCTCCCTCTCCCTTCCCCCCTCTCTTTCTTCATCTCTATCTTTTTCTTCATCCGTCTCTCCCTCTTTTTCGCTCTTCCTCCATCTCTCTCTCTCCCTCCCACACTCCCTCCCTCCCTCTCTCTCTCTCTCTCTTTCTACAATCGTGTCAGGACTTTCTGACTCTGTCCCAGTGTACCGCGCGTGTCTTCTCCACACAGTCCCTGGACGACTCTCCACCTCCTCCTCTTCCTCCCCTAACAGCCCTCGTCTTAATCAGGCCCACAGCGGTCCACGTGGAATGGCCTCAAGAGCGCCCTGGACCAGTGTACTTCCTGGCCGATATCAGCGTGTGCGTACGAGGCAGCACACACACACACACACACACACACACCGCCTGCAGCCAGCCATCTGCTCTCGCTGAGAAAGAACAAGGATGTTTACAACGACGTGACGCCTTTTTAGCCTGACACACACAAACACACACACACACACACACAAGAATAATAATAATCAACAAATTGACTTAGAGGCTAAATAACACATTTTGGCGAACGCTTGTAAGAGCCCCATTCAGCCTGTTAGTCGGAGAGCTGGCATTTCTTCCATGTTCGGGATTGTAGTCATTGTAAGGTGATGAAGCGATCAGATCCATATCCCCTTTCTTGGCATGTCACCAGACCAATTCTGCTGGTGAAGCTGGGGATGGTGTGTGTGTGTTTGTGTCTTTGGGGGAGCGACACACACAAATCCTGACATTTCTAGACAGGTTGGCTCATGTTTGGAATCTAAAGAGACTGGCTTTGTCTGTGCACGCGGCAGATTAGCGACGTCGCGGGCCCTTCTAAGCCTCTCCGTATCATTAAATCCAATGTTAAATAAGACTGAAACACAAACTAAGGCCAGCATTTGAAGCTGAATGAGTTGGTAGGATTATTGCATTCAGTGTCAGTGTTTCTGTGTGTGTGTTTTTTTGTATTTGCTTTACGTGCAGTACATGTGCATGTGTGACTAACAGAAAGAGAACGAGAGAAAGAGACACTGGCCCTAATTTATGAAACGAACGTACGACCTAAAACAGGTGTAGGATAGGCGTACGTTCATTTCCGCGTAAAGCATGGCATTTATGAATTTGAACATGAGCGGTAGCTACACTGGAATCTCACGTCAAATCTCAACTCATACACGCAAGTTTTTGAGGCGGCATAGCACAGTGAAGCAGTAAATGTGTGAAGGGTGACAATTACAGCATTATTTATTTGCAGGCCTATCGGAGGCAGAGGACCCTGCTATATCACTTCTATGTCAGATGCTCTTCTTTCTGACATGGCCTGGCTGCGTTCCAAATAAGCTCTCTGAAAAGCAGTTCACATTACAATGACGATGACAACGACCACAACACAACAACAAGCACAGGCCACAGCGAGGCCGATGCGTTTGTGGACATAAAGCCTTCCTCCGTATTCCCTCTAGGCAGTCTTCTATGAGCATCTGTTCTGTCCCAAACACAAAGCATCCGCGGTGGAAGCGAGCGGATGTTTGAACCAGAGCAGCACAGACAACAATGCCACTTTGCATCTGGCCATAGCAGGAGCGCCACATGAATAACGTGGCTTCCTCTGTCCAGCTGTGCCCTTCCCCTTCACATTACATACAGTGTATTTTGTTTGTCCATTCCCTTCAGTCTAACTGCATGGGTGAAAGACAGAGGTTCGAAAAGAGAGAGAGAGAGAGAGAGAGAGAGAGAGAGAAAGAGAGAGAGTATGTGAAGGAGACAGAAAAAGAGAAGAGGGAAATGAGTGGAGGATAGAGTAGAAAGCTCTGTGTCTGCAATCCAGCGCCATCTAACAGTCATTTTTTATGCAGAGAGTAATACAAAATTACACATTTTGTCCCTTACTAACACTAAAGTACAAATCAAACAGGTTTTTTTTCAGACAGTAAAACTGTTCAAGATGATGATCGATGATGTAAGCATAACGTACATGTTCACTTTCAAACACTTTGGAGAGGATAATGACAACAGAACACCACCATTTTATTCCATCCTCCGAAGATCAGCCTGTGAATCAGCCTATTTTACGCTTTCTGTGTCTATTTCTTTCCCACAGAAAACACAAGCATCTTGTTAGAGGCAGGGATCAAAGACAGAGCCTCTGGAACAGCTGGATGTATCCGGTAATGATGCCGCCATGTTTGACCAGTCAATGGTGAGATATTGATCTACGCTCCTGCCAGTCCCTCGTTTCGCCCCCTTACCCCTTTGGTGCTTTTGTCCAGCGTCACACTATCCGACAGTATTTTCTTCGGTCTTCGATTCTTCAATTTTTGTTGCTCATTGACTTGCCTTCAGCCCTCCAGTATATGTAGCTGTAGCTCACACCGTTGATTTATTCTATCAACCATTTCACTTTGGTAATACCCTATATTTCATAAAAAGAATCTAGGAAAAAAATCTATACAGAAATCTATGCTTCCAATTTTGAGAAATGTTGTTATAACTTTTCTCCATTCCTATTGCTAATCTAATCTCGAATTAGAGATTATACTCAAAAATGTAATTTCACCATCCAAAAAGGATACATATACAAAAGATAAAACCAAATTAATGCAATGATTTTCAAGAAAATACGTTTGTTATTCCTCCACGAGTACTATTGTATATCCACTGCTGGCCAGCTGCCGATCATTGGGATGTCCATGTAACATCACTCAGGGCATGGCTGTGGTTGGCTATCCCAATGAGATAGTATAGTATAGTATATATACTTTTTTGATCCCGTGAGGGAAATTTGGTCTCTGCTTTTAACCCAATCGGTGAAGTAGTGAAACACAAACAGCACACAGTGAACACACAGTGAGGTGAAGCACACACTAATCCCGGCGCAGTGAGCTGCCTGCTACAATGGCGGCGCTCGGGGAGCAGTGCCGTGCCTTGCTCAAGGGCACTTCAGCCGCGGCCCACTGGTCGGGGCTCGAACCGGCAACCCTCCGGTTACAAGTCCAGAGTGCTAACCAGTGGGCCACGGCTGCCAGACATGCCAGATGTGGGGGAAGTTCAAAATCAAAATGTTCTGCACCATTTTGCCACGGTCTCCCGATTGAACAATATTTGATCGCAACAGTGTGCCCGTTTGGTGGGTGTGTTAGAGGCCTGGTATAGTCCTGTGTCTGTGTCCCGCGCACACGGCGCATGATGAGAATTGCGTCATCAACAAGGAATGCCGAGGGTGTTGTGCCTCCCAACAATGGTGACCGCGCATCAATGAAGCATGTTTTTAACGCACGCAAATGTGCACAGAGGAGTATACCACCTCCTTTAGAGGTGCTATCCTATCAGCATCGACATGCATACAAAACCTGCTGTCTTAAAAAGGCAGTGAGCACAACATATCCGTCTGAAGTCATTGACAGATGAAAGATGGAATGAAAAGTTGAAGAGAAAATGAGGTCTGTATTTGCATCGATTTCATCAGACTTGGAATACATTTTGAAAATAAAGCAAACAGAACATTCAACGCACCATTGTTTACAGTATGTTAAACTAAATGCTTTACAACGTTTAATCTGTCTTCAACTCACCAAAAATGTCATTCTTTGAGGAAACCGTAGCAAAACTGTGCAAAACATTTTGATTTTGAACTTGCCCTAAGTCACTATACAATATTATGTGCTCATGTGAGTCTACTACTGAACTGTGATAATGGTTTTTGAACAGTACCTGTTTACATACAGTCTGAAATAGAGTGAACCAAGTGCTAAAGTGAGATGTCAACACAAAGTTAACCCACTGGCTGCAGGCAGACCTGGGATGAGTTCAAGACGGATAAAACTTTGCAAAGCATGACCCAACTTTTCAAGCATTCAATAATAATTATTTGTATATAGCCTCCACCTACGGTGCTACTCAACAATCCATTACTACAACTGGTCTACAATAGCTGCCAAAATCTGAGGCCTTTGCCTGTATTCCTGTAGTATACAACAAATAGACATAACATGCACTGTATAGACAAAACATATTTGTCTCTTTGTCGTCTACCAATAACCTGCAGCCATCCTGTGATAGGCCAGACACAGAGCTACTCCCAGCGGAGAATAGCAACCCACTGCATGAATCACCCAGTGTGTGACCGTGTCTTTTTCTCCACCACCACCACCACCACCACCACCACTGCCTTGTTACTGAGCATATTCTGTTGCCGCGCATACAGTACAGCTGGAGTCTGCTGACGGCCAGGCCATGCTCAGTTGGCTTGGCTGGCATAGAGTAGTGCGCCAAGCTGAATTTGAACACACCGACTCCCATTTCCTTTCCCTCCTACTCCGGCTCCAGTCGCTGAGGAGGAGCTCAGTTTTCAGGTTGGAGCAGTATCTAGTGGCAGCAGACCTTAACTGCAACGGCAGCAGCAGCAGCAGCAGCAGCAACGTCCAGCCTCATCCCAGCCAATCCGCAGGCTTGCTGACCACTGCCTCTCTCCCAGTAGGCACCCTATTAGAGTGGACTAGACTAGAGCCTGGGCGGCAAGCTCGAAAAAACAAACAGACTGAAAAATAGTCAGACAGGGAAGGATTTTCACACTTAAGAAAGCAGTCAAGCTTCAGTTCAGTCATAGACATTAGGGGATAAGCTTCGAGGGCAAAACCATCCAGGTAGCATTAGTTGCTCGGTATTCTGATGGTGACAAAGAAGCTGGGTTTACCTGGCGGCAATTCCTCAGGCTTATGGACCCTTTCAAGAGAGTTCCATTATCAGCATCATAGTTGGCCCCACAAGGCTTCCTTTTTAACATTCCATATGTTATCTTAATGCAGAGGAAGTAGATTGGGGCCCAAAAAGAATGTTCAAGCATTGTTTTTGTTTACCTTGTTGAAATGGTCTATATCTGAGCGTGAACTATCTGATTCGGGAAAAAAATGATGTCCTATGTGAAAGCATTGAGCATACGATGACATTGAAATGTAAATTGGAGCATTTTGTCCTCTAAAAAGCGATCTCTGAATCTGCACCGCATGAAGCAGGCATGTGCGTAGGGCCCAGAGGCCCTCGTTCACGTACACGCCCATGCATCACAGCGTACGGGACATTATCTCCACAGCGAAGCCCATGGTCCGCCACCCGCCCGCTCCCTCCTCTGGACTAGCCGCGTCTGCAGTCGTCCCCCGAGGGCGGCAGAGCTCCGGTGGAGGGGTGAGGAGGATGCTGGGGTTATTGATCGGAGTGTCTGGTAATCTGTGAGTGTCCTGGCGGGCCCGAGGGGAATGGGTGTGGAGGTGGGGGGTGGAGGGAGGGCGGATGGGGGTAAGGGGGCAAAAAGCCTACAGTGTCATGAGACAGCAGGCCTCTGACATTGAGGCTGTCCTTGATACGCCTGCTAAATGGGAACAGATTGCGGGAAGCCCCCTACACACATATGTCCAGTAATGTGCGGCACGAATAGCCGTGGGCTGGAGGCGGTAAAAGTGTCGCCATGGAAATGCTCAAATTTTTATTGATGAAATGGCTATGAGGCCCACGGTGTTTCGTGTTCCAGTTTAATCTAAGCTATCTGTTTGAACTGTTTGGTTCTAACCTAATGAACGGTATATTTGAGCATGTTGGACATCATGTAATATTATTGAGGGTGTGGGTAATTTTACCTGAGGGTAAGCTATTTACAGAATATATAAATCAATCAATTATCAATAACCATTTTTTTTTCTAAAAAACAGCCTTTTTTAGTCAAGAACTGACTAAGTGTGCTTCTATAACAAAACCTTTATGCTCTTATGTGTGCATTTGTATGTGTGTAAGAAAATTCCCACAGTGCACAGAGCCGCACAGTGGGTACCTGGGTAGTGTAGTATTGCCAGAGGCTTACGAAACATTACAAACAGGTCACTGACTCAGAGGGCAATGCTCATGAATATTTCATCACAAACAAAAACAACAGCACCAGCGGTGACTTCAGCACCAATGATGGGACGCGAGGATGGCTTTTATGGCCGCTCTGGCAAGGACCCCCTCTACACAGCTGATCAATTTGATGAATTGACCTCTTAAGGTGAGAGTTGATGAATCATGAGCTCACACAATGCCATTGTTCAGTCACTCTGAAAATGTTCCCACTGCTTCAAAGCACACATGTGATTATACAAATGAAGATAATTGTCATTAATGTTGGCATGTTTGAGAATTAGTTTTGAGCCGCATGGCCATATGGATTGCATATGGATTGTACTGCATGTCATATGGATGTTTCCATATCATTGCTTGTCCACTGTCAGAATGGGCGTCAACTATTAACATATGAAGGATAGCCATCAAGAGTAACGACTCATTAACATAGGTGCAATTAACAAAGCATTAGCTTGACGATTAATTAACCATAACTGCAGCTGTCAAACCATTTTAAACAAACCACAGCAAGCCAAAAGTGAGGGGACTAGGGTTTAGCATCCAATATCTGTTCCTGTATTAAACATGTGAAACAAGACTGAGCTTTTAAAGAGTAAAAAAAAACACTGCTGTTTCAATGGCTCTCCTAAGACCCTCTCTGCCTGTAGCAATTTGTGATGAGTATGTTCTGCCCCAAGCTGGGGCAACAGAACACAATGGGTGGACATTGGGGGGTCCCCGCCTGGGCTAAGGCAGCGTCTGCACTCTAAACGGCATGTCTCAGTTCTGCACACGCTCGCCCCTAGCTCTCATCTGTCTGCTCCATTACTGTGTGTGGGGTCCAGGCAAGGGCAGCAGGAATGGCAGACCCAATTTTCCTGCCTCCCCCTGCTAAAAAAAAAACGGTATTGACAGCGGCAGAAGCAGAAGCGTGATAACACTCTTTACCTGCACAACCAGACTCACAGAGACACTCTCTCACTCATACACATACACACACACACATACACACACACACACACCATGCATGCACACACACACACACACACACACACACACATGTATACACATAAACTCATACACATCCACACACTCACACACACACACACACACACACACACACACACACACACATAAAATCATGCACATACATACACACTCACACATCTTTTCTTGAGCTGTGCTCAAAGATGCCAAATGCATCACCTCCTACGGGTGAAAATCTCTCCATGAACAGATCACATCTATTTGTTGAGATTGCTGTAATAGCACAGGCAGAGAGGGCTGTCAGAGATCAGGGATGCGTCGCGAATCGCACTCTCAGAAATACAGAAGGCACACAGATGGGCTCACGACTTGAACCCAACAGAGAAATGTCCTCCGACGTGAAGTGTAAGGTTAACACACACACAATAAACAATAAA